>NC_091746.1:29645145-29815145 GCF_043380555.1 Nothobranchius furzeri
AGCTGGTAACTTTATTTTCTCTCTAAGATTTTTTCTCACCAGAAGAAGCTACAATAATGTCCTTGTGAGCTGTAGGAGCCTCATGGAGGGGCCCGTCGGCTAGCACGCTGCTGCTAACCACTTAAACGTTCTCCCTCTCCTGATATTAATGTTTTACTTTCTATAACATATGATGTGCTACTACTAGTTCATCTGTCGTGTGTGTGTGTGGTCTTCTCAAACCCCTGTCCGCTGCAACAGATGTCCGCTCACACTGAGGCAAGTTCTGTTTCTTCCTGTTGAAAGGGAGTTTTCCTCTCCACTATCGCTACATGCTTGCTTGGTATGAGGATTGCTGTAAAGACTCTGACACAACAAGTCGGTGACTCGATGCAGTCTTCTGGGTTTACTTACACAGGAAACTCTCATTTGTAAAATTTCATAATTTGTCAGATTCAAGTTATTTCTGGAACCTTTGTGGCTTTTTCTTTCATTGACCCAAGGGTGCCGACACTTTTGTCCACATCTGCACAGCACATGATGCACGTGAACGTTTTCTTCACTAACTTCCTCTAAATGTTTGCGGTCTCTCACCTGTCCTGATGAATCCACCTGGGGAGGAAGGAGACATGGATGAAAAGGTTAGATGTTTAAAATGAGCAGAAAACCTGAAGACCATTCAGAGAAAAGGAAACGCGCTTACCAACTTCCTGAAGCAACACGGCTAAAGAAAGGAGACCGGTGAGAGAGAAGCATGAAAAAGAAGCTGAAGAAGATGGGCGGAGGTATCTTCATGCAGACATTTAACTCCAGGGTTAGGACTACGCCAGCTCAAGCAGAACCAGACTGCGGCAGAACGGGTTTAGGGTCGAGTACGATTCAGGTTAAGTTAGTTCAAACACCAAAACAAACAAACAGGTTTTTAATCAAACCAGCAGGACCAGGAGGTCCGAACAAGCTGTCCAAAGACGACCGCACATATGCTGAAGTAAGGGCGGGAGTCTGAAGCAGACCGTCCCATCCCGCAGCCCCACAGTTCTGGTCATCCCAGTAGATGAAGGACCCCTTCACAGCTCAGAGCCGAGAGTGTGTCGTCATCTTAAATCAGATCCAGACTCCAAAAATTCCCAGCAGTTCACGTGACTTTGTCATAAAACTTTATACCTTTCTCAGTTTTTGCGTCGCAATTATTTATTTGGAACTAAATAAAGTTTTTGAACAGTTAATCTAAACCAGAACCGGCCCAACCAATCCCAGCCAAATTCCCTGACAGTCCTAACCAGTGAGGAGTCGGCATGCAACCAGAGGAAGCAGCAGCAGACAGCAGCAGGAGAGGTCAAAGTTCAGACAGGTGAAGGTGTGTCCCCACACCTGTCCATCTCCTCCTGTCCCAGTGTGGCTCCTGCAGTTCCATGTAGAAGCTGGCCCTCTTATCGTACTCCTCGTGGTCAATTATTTTAACAGATATGGTCTTCCTGCAGGGGGAAGGGTCAGAGGTCATGCATTAGTACAAGCACACTCAAACATGCTCCTGGGATCAAAATACAAAAACTGACAGCGCTCCATCTCAGTGAGGAGATGACCCCACCCCACCTTTCTGCAGGGAACAAAGGATCAGAACATCAGGTGATGAAACGGAGACACACCTGCAATCTCTCATCATTCGCTTTGCTCTTAGAATTTATTAATCACTGATTTTTATCCCTGCATGGAGCTGTGGCGGGTCAAGATTAGCAAAGGTCAAAGGTTAATTCTGATGTGGGCAGCGTCAAGGCACGGGGTGGAGATGCCCCCACCTTTCCGATGACTCATCTCCAGCAACTGAGGCTCCCCCATTTCCAGGAAGAAGTTCTTGTTTTTTTCGTACTCCTCGTCATCAATTATATTGATATGAATTGTTTTGCTGCAATTTGAAGGAAAAAAAGAGAGAAACGATGCAAAGGAAGAGGAAAATAGTTGAAGAGTAAACAATAACAGGTAAGAGGTAACAGCAACAGGTAAACATAGGATTTAGTAAAGAAACAAAGTGGTGTGAGAACATTTTGAGGAACATCTAGCTGCTGCTCCTCTTCATCTTCACTCAAGTGAGGTGGTTATTTTTTAGGAAGAATCCCAGTTTTCTAGAAGGAAACTCAGATCAGACACAGATCCTCTCCGGTCAGAGAGCACCGAGGGATCTCCTAGGACTAGGATTAGGATTAGGATTAGGACTAGGAGGAGATGGAGAGGATCACCGTGGAGAAGGAAGTTTGGGTTTCCCTTTAGCTTTGGAGACCAGGTGCTGGAAACAGATTCGAAGATGCGTGTGTTTGTGTGTGTGTGTGTGTGTGTGTGTGTGTGTGTGTGTGAGTGTGTGTGTATGTATGTGTGTGTGTGTATGTGTGTGTGTGTGTGTATGTGTTTATGTGTGTGTGTGTGTGTGTGTGCGTGCGTGCGTGCATGCGTGCGTGCGTGTGTGTGTGTGTATGTGTGTGTGTGTGTGTGTATGTGTTTATGTGTGTGTGTGTGTGTGTGTGTGTGCGTGCGTGCATGCGTGCGTGTGTGTGTGTGTGTGTGTGTGTGTGTGTATGTGTTTATGTGTGTGTGTGTGTGTGTGTGTGTGCGTGCGTGTGTGTGCGTGTGTGTGTGTGTGTGTGTGTGCGTGCATGCGTGCGTGTGTGTGTGCAGCAGCAGACTGATGGACTGAAGTTGTTTGCGTTCCTAACTGCTGACTGAACAATGTTCAGTTCCCTGTGAGGCTTATTTATGTGTGTGTGTGTGTGTGGGGGGGGGGGGGGCAGATTTAATCTGACTATATAATCCGGCCTTCTGCTCTTGTTTTTGAAATTTTTAATTCAGCCACTGAGTCGGGTCAGAATCTCCATTTCTGGGTCAGAACCCGAAACATCTGAGCGTCACATCGGCGCTCTGAGAATCGTTCCCGCGGCAATAGAACCGGATGGGCTGAACTGAATTAGCCAGAAGGAGGAACACCAGACCCTCAGGAACAAAGTCCAGTTGAAGTCCAGGAACCAGGAAGGATCCTGTCTCAGAGCTCGTTCAGATTTAAAGCTGCAGAGAAACAAAACATCTTCACAATGAGTGTGTTTATCTCTGGTCTTTTACAGGCTGGGTTCTGTGTGTGTGTGTGTGTGTGTGTGTGTGTGTGTGTCGGGATGTGGCTGTGCGCCAGCGTGGACCTCCCCCATGGCGGCTCTGACAGGAACAAGCTGCAGCCGTCTGTCTGCTTTATGGGCCGGCGCTGCGACGAGGAGCAGGACCTGGGCTGCTGAACACTGGCCGGCCTAATAAGGAAGAGAGCTTGGAGCTGTTTATTTGCTCCAGTTTGGACTGACAGAACCAGAAACGGCGAGTCCCCAAGCAGCTGGTCCACTCCTAGGGAGGAGCCGGAAGGATGGAGGCGACAACAACAGGGACCAAATCTAACTGATTTTATTTTTTGGGGGGTTTTCATGGCGGTGCAATTGGTTGCACTGTTGCCTCGCAGCAAGAATCCCAAGTTAGCACGTTCTCCAAGTTTTCCAAGTGGCTCTGGTTGGACCCAAGATGACTTTAAGCCAGGAGTAACTAACTGTAGATCAGGGGTTGCCATCATCACCATCACCCTAGCCCTAGTGGGATGTAACTGTGGGTCCGGGCGACTTGACCGAGTCAGTGCAATCCTTTGCAACACTAAAATAACAAAGACTGACTGAATTGTTGATGCAAAACCCGATGAAGACACCGACCAGCGAAACAACGTTGAAAACGGTTAAGTTTTATCTGCTGGAGAATCTGTGGTGCGATTCTTTTCTCACATGTTGGACGGCTGTCTAAAGAGTGACTCAACCAGAGCAAACGTCTGCAGAGTTTAGGGGTAAAGTCAGGTTGTACTTACAAGATCTCATCGTTCTCAAACTCCAGGACGCCATGCGTGTCCTCAAAGTCCTCACCGCCTCCTTTAGCTGTTCCCTCTATAGTTTTGTACGGGACCACTACAAAGCCACGAGCTCCTGAGTTCCTGAGCACCTTCACCTCCATCACCCCGATGCTCTCGCTCACAGTGACCACTGGCTCCTCAAATGTGAAGATACCAGCGTGGTCATCATCAAAAATGGTGACCGTGGCCGAGCAAGGCAGCCCGAGGCCTGCGATGGTGTCCGTGTGGTTTGGGTCGCGGCGGTCTGTGTCTTCTGATGTCACCCTCACGTTGCTGAGATGAACCAAGAAATGCTCATCCTCCTCAAATATGTCATCGTCAATAATATCGATGCGGATTTCTTTCTCGGTCTCGCCTGGTTTGAACACAACGGTTCCTTTGGTGTACCGATAGTCGGAACCAGAGTTTGCCGTGCCGTCTTCGGTCTGGTAGTCCACGGACACGGTGGTGTTTAAGTCTCCACCTCTACGGACCACATTGAGTGCCACGCTGCCACAGTTCTCCAGACACTGGTAGCTCCCAGGATCAAAGAACACTTTGGAGGAAAAGCTGTTGACCGACACCTCGGAGCAGAGGTCGTGCTGGATGGCTCTCTTGGCCTGATCAGCGGCGTGCTTCTTCAGGACGTTACCTGCTCCGGTCATGATCCTGGTGGCCTGACAGCGGTAAAAGGCTCGACTCTTCTGTTGCTGGGTTAAAACTTGGTAATTAGCTAGCTCCATTAGTTGCTCCATCTCCTTCTCCGGATGCTTCTGTTTGAGCTCCTTTAGGATCCTGGTCATCTCTTTGCGGGCCTCCTCCTCATCCATCTCCTTCGCCTCAAACCCCGCCTCTCCGTCAAGCATCTCATCGCAATGGGAGTTCAGTATTTTACCATCCATTTCAATGTCCACCTTTGTTGGAAGGTTTGGCTCTCCCTCAGTCTCGATAATCATTCCTTTCTGCTTCCCAACCCGGTATCGTTTGTACATGTACTTGTAGAAAAGGAGCCTGCGGTCCGCCACGTAAGCAAACCCAACACAAATGGGGAAGAAGAAGAGTGTCAGAAGCCCCTCCCATATCTCAACCACACCAGGTGAAAAGACCGCCAGAATCAGGTAAAGCCAGGTGTAGGCAAAGACGCTCCAGGCTGCGGTGACGAAGAAGACCCGCAGGTGCTTTACCTTCCTGGTCTCTCCCTCAGGGATGACAGACACACAAAGTCCGATGATGACGAACATGTTGAAGGCAGCGCTTCCTACGATGGTGTTGGGACCCAACTCGCCGGCGTTAAAGTTGTGACCACAGACTTCCACAACCGACAGGAGGATTTCAGGTGCAGAGGAACCCAGGGCCATCAGCGTCAGGTTGGACACCGTCTCATTCCAGATCCGAACTGTCGTGACGATCTTCTCACCGTTCGGTTTCTTGATGGTGATTTTTCTCTCCTGAGACGTGATCACTTCGATGGATGCCATGAAGCGATCGGCGATGATGGAGACACCCACGAACATATAGAACAAACCCACAAAGTAGATGGTGGCTCTAGCCAGGCGGTCAGTGAAGACCGGATTCTCCGGTTTCCACACTGGCAGGATGACGCCCTCGATGCAGTTGGTGCTGCCGCCACATTTGGTCTGGTTGCTGATGGTGGTGTTGGACTCGAGGTCTGGAGCAGAGTGCCCTGCCTTTGAAGCTGGTAAGTCCAGGGAGAAGATGGTCATGAAGAAAAGCAGCTGATAGGTGGAAAACGGCAACAACGTCCCAGTTCGACTCATGGTGACGCTTCAGCTCCTCTCACCCTGCAACACATAAAAACAGCCTTCAGCATCTCACCTTCTGTCCTTTCATGTCTGGAATGAGTTTCATTCCTTCCTCTGAACCAAACTGCGCTGAAGTATTTCCTGTTACGGAGCAGCTTTGTTCTCGTTCCCTGAAGCTTAACCAGATCACCTTCTGTATGGAAGCGTGCTTCTTTGGATGAGGAAACATTTCCAGACTGTTTAGACTCTTTGTGCAGCTCAGGTCTGAGTCTGGCTGGATCTGGCTTTTCACAGACTCTCTGGCATTCTCTGCTCCAACTGGGTGACCATGACCCCAGCTCACCTGATGTGGGACAACGACTACACAGGTGTGGGGCAATATGAGATTTCAATGCATCAAGGTCACGTAAACGTAGTTGTCTTCCTTCTAGCTTTAACTTCACTGTTAAATAACAAAAATATATATTTATATGCAACTTTCTTGAGATCTTTGACAGAAGCAAACAGCAGAAGCTTTCTTACTATTTCACAGTGCCTCGGGACCGTGTCTGCTTCGGCCAAACAGCTCTACCTTCTTTGCAGTAGCAGCATTTTCATTTCCAGGCTACTCCAGAGGGGGGCGCTCTGGATCGCCATTAAGTCCCACCTCCTAGTTTGATTGACAGCCCTGACTGCTTTTGCTGCACGATCAGATTTTAGATGCCAGATTTAAACACGCAACATGAGTCCGTTATGAACAAATCAATGGAAACGCAGGATTGTCCCGCACTAAATGGGACATCTGGTCTTCCTGACTGAATACTTTAATTGAACTTTGAACTTCCTGTCATGAACGTGCGAGACTGCTTGAGGAGGTAGTGACACATCACACTCCATCAACCAGAGCTCCGGAGTACCTCAGGGATGTGTGTTCATTCCTGCTGACTCATGACCAGCATCATGGGGACATCTAACCGAGCTGAGGCTGTGACATCAGCATGATGGTGTGCAGGCATCAGAAGATCTACCAACATCTGCACGATGCCGATTTCTCATTCCCCACCCCAACTCCAAGCATCTCTCCTAGACTCTCACCACATATCCTGTTGGTAAAGTTTGTCTGATGTCTATCCCCTTCATCAGAGCAGCCTGCGTCACTTCCTGCTGTGATAACCTGAACATCTTACAACTAGTGTTGAGAAAGCTTGAGAGTCATCAGGTTATGTAGAAGATGACAACAAAGCTGGATCCAGAGATCCGTGGATGAGGAGTGTTAGGGTGATTCTTCATCTCTGGAGAGAAGACACGTGTGAAGGTGGGATGGAGGACCAGGACAAGCCTTCTGCATCTCGTTTATTGGGACAAATTAAACTAAAATGGCCTGTAATTGATATAGCCCCCCCAAGGTGCTTTACAACACAACCAGTTATTAACCCATTCACACACTGGTGGTAATGAGCTACGATGTAGCCACAGCTGCACTGGGGCGCACTGAGGCTGCCGAGCTCTGGCGCCACCGGTCCCTCCAACCACCACCAGCAGGCAACGTGGGTTAAGTGTCTTGCCCAAGGACACAACGACAGCGACAGACTGAGCAGGGCTTGAACCTGCAACCTTCCAATCACGAGGCGAGCGCTTAACTCCTGTGCCACCGTCGCCCCGAAACTAAGTTAACTAAATGTACAGGAAAAATACTACACATTGATGATTTTTGATTTTAATGTTTCTCCTGAAACTCAAAATTTCCTTCAGGTATAAAATAAATAAATTCTTACAGTTTTTTATTCAAAATGGTCATTTTAGTTTAATTTTTCTTATTATCTCAGCATTATAGAATAGAATAGAATAGAATAGTTATTGCAATCCACACAAAAAATCAGATTTGCAGCTCAAACTAGACAGAGAAAAATTAAATATTCAAATTGTAAGCCACACCAAGATCCATTAATTGTAAAAGATTTTCTTTAAGATGAGATAAAGTTCAAAACTGCAACGACTGAGTTGTTCAAAGTCTGAGAATCAAACTAAGACTCTAGAATCATTTCTGCTGTTTGTCCGTATTTTTACAGAATTTACAGGTAGAGCGTGTTCATGATGATGGTTTTATCTGCAGAAACACGTCTATATTCATCAGTAAATGCTTTGATCTTAATAATACTGCTGCTGAAGTACTGGTCTTAAAATACAAAGATAATACTTCAGAGGAAAAAGCAGACTATGGGAGACAAACGAGGAACCTACCGTCTAAAACTCTTTGTGTCGGAGAAGAGGAACAAAATCATTGAGGAAACTTTTGTTTCCTGAATCAGAATTTCTGCAAAATCCCTGAAGCGGAAAAAAAAGGAAACTTTTGTCCTTGAGCAGAAAAATCAGAATCTCAGCAGACTGAAGACGATCAGACGCTGCAGCTCTGAGAGCAGCCCTCCCCCCTCCCTCGATGCTCCCCCACCTCCTGAGCCATGATGGTGTTTAACAGGCAGCACATAGTCGTGAAAGCCCCAAACAGCATGTTTAAATGCATTTGAAAACCCTTTTGTGATGTTTGTTTGTAAACATCTTCATGAACAGAAAACCACAGCTTATAAAATCTGGAATCTTGAAGCTTGAACCAGAACCTGCATCAAGCCCAGTGCAGGTCTGGGTTTGATGCATCAGGAGATCGTAGATCTGTCGCTAGATGGGTTAAAGTGAAGAAGTTCATCATTGTCTAATTAACTTTACTGAATCACTGAAATAAAATCATTAAACCCAGAGTCACTATAGAGGCTGAGGATGGGTCCAGGTCTATTTTCAACTCTAATTTCCCTCTGGGATCAATAAAGTATTGATTGACTGATTGATTGATTGATTGATTTGATATGCTGTCAGCTTCTCGTTAACTCACAGAGAGATGGAATGCGTTTCTCCGTTTATTAAAGCCTTTTACTGTTACAGGTGGCTTTAACTTAATCAACAAAAACTACGGCTACCCAGCCCTCCATCTGTCAAATAACCAGGTGACAGACTGACAGCTCCTTTTGATTGATGGCTTGCACCCATGTGACCCCTGTTGCATCACCATGACAACAAATAGGGAAATAAAATTAAAACCCAGTGATCAACTCACCCAAGAAATATATTTAACTACGGCTCCTACACCATCGAACACAACCATCTTATGTTAACACAACCACTGAACAACGTTAACACAACTATCGAACAACGTTAACGCAACCATTGAATGTTAATACAACCATCTTATGTTAACACAACCATCGAACGTTAACACAACCATTGAACGTTAACACAACCATTGAATGTTAATACAACCATTTTATGTTAACACAACCATCGAACGTTAACACAACCATTGAACGTTAACACAACCATTGAATGTTAACACAACCATCTTATGTTAATTCAACCATCGAACAACGCTAACGCAACCATCTTATGTTAACACAACCATCGAACAACGTTAACACAACCATCGAACGTTAACACAACCATTGAATGTTAACACAACCATTGAATGTTAACACAACCATCTTATGTTAATTCAACCATCGAACAACGCTAACGCAACCATCGAACAATGTTAACGCAACCATCGAACGTTAATACAACCATCTTATGTTAACACAACCATTGAATGTTAACACAACCATTGAATGTTAATACAACCATTTTATGTTAACACAACCATCGAACGTTAACACAACCATTGAACGTTAACACAACCATTGAATGTTAACACAACCATCTTATGTTAATTCAACCATCGAACAACGCTAACGCAACCATCTTATGTTAACACAACCATCGAACAACGTTAACACAACCATCTTATGTTAACACAACCATCGAACGTTAACACAACCATTGAACGTTAACACAACCATTGAATGTTAATACAACCATTTTATGTTAACACAACCATCGAACGTTAACACAACCATTGAATGTTAACACAACCATCTTATGTTAATTCAACCATCGAACAACGCTAACGCAACCATCTTATGTTAACACAACCATCGAACAACGTTAACACAACCATCGAACGTTAACACAACCATTGAATGTTAACACAACCATTGAATGTTAACACAACCATCTTATGTTAATTCAACCATCGAACAACGCTAACGCAACCATCGAACAATGTTAACGCAACCATCGAACGTTAATACAACCATCTTATGTTAACACAACCATTGAATGTTAATACAACCATCTTATGTTAACACAACCATCGAACGTTAACACAACCATCGAACAACGTTAACGCAACCATCGAACAACGTTAACGCAACCATCGAACGTTAACACAACCATCGAACAACGTTAACACAACCATCGAACGTTAACACAACCATCGAACAACGTTAACGCAACCATCGAACAATGTTAACGCAACCATCGAACGTTAACACAACCATCGAACAATGTTAACGCAGCCATCGAACGTTAACACAACCATCGAACAACGTTAACGCAACCATCGAACAATGTTAACGCAACCATCGAACGTTAACACAACCATCGAACAACGTTAACGCAACCATCGAACAATGTTAACGCAACCATCGAACGTTAACACAACCATCGAACAATGTTAACGCAATCATCGAACGTTAACACAACCATCGAACAACGTTAACGCAACCATCGAACAATGTTAACGCAACCATCGAACGTTAACACGACCATCGAACAACGTTAACGCAACCATCGAACAATGTTAACGCAACCATCGAACGTTAACACAACCATCGAACAACGCTAACGCAACCATTTTATGTTAACACAACCATCGAACGTTAACACAACCATTGAATGTTAACACAACCATCTTATGTTAACACAACCATCGAAAGTTAACACAACCATTGAATGTTAATACAACCATCTTATGTTAACACAACCATTGAATGTTAATACAACCATCTTATGTTAACACAACCATCGAACAACGCTAACGCAACCATCTTATGTTAACACAACCATCGAACGTTAACACAACCATTGAATGTTAATACAACCATCTTATGTTAACACAACCATTGAATGTTAATACAACCATCTTATGTTAACACAACCATCGAACAACGCTAACGCAACCATCTTATGTTAACACAACCATCGAACAACGCTAACGCAACCATCTTATGTTAACACAACCATTGAATGTTAATACAACCATCTTATGTTAACACAACCATCGAACAACGCTAACGCAACCATCTTATGTTAACACAACCATCGAACGTTAACACAACCATTGAATGTTAATACAACCATCTTATGTTAACACAACCATTGAATGTTAATACAACCATCTTATGTTAACACAACCATCGAACGTTAACACAACCATTGAATGTTAATACAACCATCTTATGTTAACACAACCATTGAATGTTAATACAACCATCTTATGTTAACACAACCATCGAACGTTAACACAACCATATAATGTTAATACAACCATCTTATGTTAACGCAACCATTGAATGTTAATACAACCATCTTATGTTAACACAACCATCAAACAACGCTAACGCAACCATCTTATGTTAACACAACCATCGAACGTTAACACAACCATTGAATGTTAATACAACCATCTTATGTTAACACAACCATTGAATGTTATTACAACCATCTTATGTTAACACAACCATCGAACAACGCTAACGCAACCATCTTATGTTAACACAACCATCGAACAACGCTAACGCAACCATCTTATGTTAACACAACCATCGAACGTTAACACAACCATTGAATGTTAATACAACCATCTTATGTTAACACAACCATTGAATGTTAATACAACCATCTTATGTTAACACAACCATCGAACAACGCTAACGCAACCATCTTATGTTAATTCAACCATCGAACGTTAATACAACCATCTTATGTTAACACAACCATCGAACGTTAACACAACCATCGAACAACGTTAACGCAACCATCTTATGTTAATTCAACCATCGAACAATGCTAACGCAACCATCTTATGTTAACACAACCATCAAACGTTAACACAACCATTGAATGTTAATACAACCATCTTATGTTAACACAACCATTGAATGTTAATACAACCATCGAACGTTAATACAACCATCTTATGTTAACACAACCATCGAACAACGCTAACGCAACCATCTTATGTTAACACAACCATCGAACGTTAATACAACCATCGAACGTTAACAACCATCTTATGTTAACACAACCATCGAACAACGCTAACGCAACCATCGAACGTTAACACAACCATTGAATGTTAATACAACCATCTTATGTTAACACAACCATTGAATGTTAATACAACCATCTTATGTTAACGCAACCATCGAACAACGCTAACGCAACCATCTTATGTTAACACAACCATCGAACAACGCTAACGCAACCATCTTATGTTAATTCAACCATCGAACAATGCTAACGCAACCATCTTATGTTAACACAACCATCGACTGTTAACACAACCATTGAATGTTAATACAACCATCTTATGTTAACACAACCATTGAATGTTAACACAACCATTGAATGTTAATACAACCATCGAACGTTAATACAACCATCTTATGTTAACACAACCATCGAACAATGCTAACGCAACCATCTTATGTTAACACAACCATCGACTGTTAACACAACCATTGAATGTTAATACAACCATCTTATGTTAATACAACCATCGACTGTTAACACAACCATTGAATGTTAATACAACCATCTTATGTTAACACAACCATCGAACAATGCTAACGCAACCATCTTATGTTAACACAACCATCGACTGTTAACACAACCATTGAATGTTAATACAACCATCTTATGTTAACACAACCATTGAATGTTAATACAACCATCTTATGTTAACACAACCATCGAACGTTAACACAACCATTGAATGTTAATACAACCATCGAACGTTAATACAACCATCGAACGTTAATACAACCATCTTATGTTAACACAACCATCGAACAACGCTAACGCAACCATCTGATGTTAACACAACCATCGAACGTTAATACAACCATCGAACGTTAATACAACCATCTTATGTTAACACAACCATCGAACAACGCTAACGCAACCATCGAACGTTAACACAACCATTGAATGTTAATACAACCATCTTATGTTAACACAACCATTGAATGTTAATACAACCATCTTATGTTAACACAACCATCGAACAACGCTAACGCAACCATCTTATGTTAACACAACCATCGAACGTTAACACAACCATTGAATGTTAATACAACCATCTTATGTTAACACAACTATTGAATGTTAATACAACCATCTTATGTTAACACAACCATCGAACAACGCTAACGCAACCATCTTATGTTAATTCAACCATCGAACAACGCTAACGCAACCATCTTATGTTAACACAACCATCGAACGTTAACACAACCATTGAATGTTAATACAACCATCTTATGTTAACACAACCATTGAATGTTAATACAACCATCTTATGTTAACACAACCATCGAACAACGCTAACGCAACCATCTTATGTTAACACAACCATCGAACGTTAACACAACCATTGAATGTTAATACAACCATCTTATGTTAACACAACCATCGAACAACGCTAACGCAACCATCTTATGTTAACACAACCATCGAACGTTACCACAACCATTGAATGTTAATACAACCATCTTATGTTAACACAACCATCGAACGTTAACACAACCATCGAACAACGTTAACGCAACTATCTTATGTTAACACAACCATTGAATGTTAATACAACCATCTTATGTTAACACAACCATCGAACAACGCTAACGCAACCATCTTATGTTAACACAACCATCGAACGTTAACACAACCATTGAATGTTAATACAACCATCTTATGTTAACACAACCATCGAACAACACTAACGCAACCATCTTATGTTAACACAACCATCGAACGTTACCACAACCATTGAATGTTAATACAACCATCTTATGTTAACACAACCATTGAATGTTAATACAACCATCTTATGTTAACACAACCATCGCACGTTAACACAACCATCGAACAATGTTAACGCAACTATCGAACGTTAATACAACCATCTTATGTTAATTCAACCATCTTATGTTAACACAACCATCGAACAACGTTAACTCAGCCATCGAACAATGTTAACGCAACCGTTGAACGTTAATACAACTATCTTATGTTAATTCAACCATCTTATGTTAACACAACCATCGAACAACGTTAACTCAGCCATCGAACAATGTTAACGCAACCGTTGAACGTTAATACAACCATCTTATGTTAATTCAACCATCGAACAACGCTAACGCAACCATCTTATGTTAACACAACCATCGAACGTTAACACAACTATCGAACAACATTAACACAACCATCGAACAATGTTAACACAACTATTGAACGTTAACACAACCATCGAACGTTAACACAACCATTGAACGTTAACTCAGCCATCCTAATAATGAAACCTTCAGCTGAGCAAACGTGACTTTCTGCAGACTGAACGGGCTCTTTTGGCTCTTCTTACTCACCTCTGGTCCTGATGCAGCTGCAGTAGAAGAAGAGAGTGTGTGGAGCAGAGGGAGCTGTGTCTGATAACTGCTCTATATTTAACAGAAACATCTTGCTGGTCACATCGTGTCCTGTGTGCTGCTTATCTCCTCTCCAGTGGGCTTTGGCCATACAAGGTTCTGTGGTCCGGGCTGGTCCAGCAGCTCCTCGTCCTCACCCACACGTGGGGGAGATAAGGACCAACATCTAACAGCAGGCCGTGACGCCAGCATCTCACAGAGGGACAGGAATCCTGAGTTAAGTGTCTCTGACACCCTCACCACTTCACCCCATTCCATGTGAACAAGGTGACATCCAGAATTCTGGAGATCAGCTCCTGAACAGGCCTTCAGAATCACCTGAGACAACCTGATGGAAAGGAACAGGTAAAAGTGGTGACACTGGGTCATGTGACCCATCTGTAATGTTGTTTATCACCTGTTATGATCAGAGTCAGAGGAATCATGAAAAATGTGATGTCTTCTTCGGTTTGTGACGGTGTTAGGGTGTGGCGTGTTAGCATGTGGCACATTAGCATGTTAGCTTGTGGCGCATTTGCACATGTGGGCCTGTAGCTGCAGGTGGATGTTAAACTGTGGCCTTTTGTCTGCTGGGGTGGACATGTGACACGTATCGGTGGATATAAAGGGTGCCACTAAAATTTAAGAGAATAAAGTAGATTTTAAAACCGAGGCAAGCAGCGCAACCACAAAAGCAAATTCAAAAACAGAATTTATTCTAAAAGCTCATATTATGATGCCCAAGATGACCCCCACAATAAAGTCTACTGGGCCCCCAGAGGATAAGGCAGTCCAGTCCGCCCCTGCATGCGCTCGACAGGTGAAACCTCTACGACCCCGCCCTCCTGCGGTGAACGTCGTCCGCGGGGATCCACAGGCTGGACGGCCGGTGGATTCAATCCTCCTCCTCGGTCCCTGTGGCACACAAAAACCTCCGGCAGTCAAAGGCCCCACAGCAACTCCAACCACTGCCAGGCACTGATCAAATACTTACTCGCAGGGGCAGATACTCTGCCCGCCTGCCGTGTTCCGCCCCGTGCCTGGCCCTCCGGCCGCGGATCCCTCTTTCTCCGCCGCTGCTACTGACGTGCCGCTGGTGAACCCCCTCCTCGGTCCAAGACCCCAACCGGACTCAGTGGCACCTGTACGCGCGCCGCACATGTGTGGAGGGAGGGACACCCACGCTCCTCCGCACTCGGCCGCCGTCCATCATCCAGGACCGTACGGGTGCTCCTCTGTTCCGGCGGGGGGGGGGGGGGCAGGCACTTGCGTCCTCAAGACGCCGTCCGGGGTGTGTCTCTGCCTCTAGCTGGCCCTGTCTGCCATCCTGGCCCTCTCTCTCTGTGTTCACGCGCTCCTCCCTTTAAATAAAACCTGTCCTGCCTGTGTCTGTCCATTAACTGGCAGTCCAGGAAACACTCTGCTACAGGTGTAGATGATCGGGGTGATTACAGAATGAACACACAATGTTGCACCAAAACAACTAAAAACACACCATCAATAAAAACGTGCACATCAGAATAAAAACAAGTAAAACATGCAATATAAAATAGAACATTAGCGCAACATCACCACTCTGTGACAGACATCTTCACCTCCACAGAAGGAGAAGGAGGAACCTGCTAACCAGAACCCAAAACCAGGATAAACAGGCTCAGTGAAGGTGGTGATGAAGGTATGGAGGTGGAGCAGAGAGCCAGAGGACACTCTGTAGAAAGACAGAACCCCAGCTGGAAAGTCCAAATACACTGCTACTCTGTTAGAGGACGAGGAGGAGGACGAGGAGGAGGAGAGGGCCGTCCTCTTCCCATCGTGCCAGGCGTAGTACTCTTCATCGTTGCAGCAGAAGATGCTCCAGGACTGACGATTCCACCCAAACCAGCAATCAGCGCTGGGTCCCTTCCTCCTGATTCCTCTGTAGCTGATGGCCACGTAGACACCTCCTCTCCACCGGACCTCCCAGAAACAGCGCCCAGTCAAACCATCAGAACACAGCAGCTGACAGGCCTGGAACCGGTTGGGGTGATCAGGGTACGGCTGCTTGGCCCTCACCCCCACCACCCTACGGTTATTCTCACACAGCCACATCTTCCTGCTCACAGTGCTCAGGTCTATAGTGAGGTGACAGAAATCTGGTGGAAAGAAAAACACACATAAAAGAACAGATTCTGACCCAGTGACAGGGGCGTATCCAGGGGGTGGTCTGGGGTAGCACATGTCACCTTTGGAATCTGATTGGCCACCCCACTGAATTCCCTTTAAATGGACTTGTCCACAAAAAGCTTGGGGTAAAAAAGAATGGTGCCACCCATGCACAAAGAAGTGCACTACTTGGGCCACCCCATTTTAAAAGATCTGGCTACGCCACTGCCCAGTGACCCTCTTAAATTCACGGCTCAAGGGTTTGGTGAAAAGCAAAGCCTCTTTCCTCAGAAAAGTCAGGGTCTTTCACGTTCCTTTACCATTATCGTCAGTCTAGCGAACATGCTAGCATACCGCAGCGTAGAGCTCGCTCACAACAGTCACATCAGAACAAGGACCTTCTGAGTCTGGCTAAAGGAAACTCCGATTTTCCTCTAATGTTGTTTACAACTCCATCGTTTTTTCCTGGTTTTCACATTTTCACATTAGCTCCTCTGCCGTAGCGGCCACTAGTGGACAGTGAGTGATACTGCAGAACAAAGATGTTCTAGTCCCCCCTCTCTGAAGCCTCTCCATGTAGGAAAAATAGGGATCTGAGGATAGCTGCATGTGTTAATTATTATGGGCTGTTCTGATGTTGTGTTTCAATAAACCAAGATAAAAACTACATGACGACGTGACATTTGGGTTTCCTGATAAACCAGGTTGGAACAGCAGAAGCACAAGTGTTTCGAGAGGTTGATTGTGAGGTCAGGGTTACTCACACTTCCTCAGTCCAGGTACCATCCTCTGCTCGCCCCCGTGCTCCAGTCTGAGTAAGAGAGATGGTTTGAATTAATCCTCACAGGCTTCTGTACCACACAGCTTTATTTAAACCCACAGGACAAACGTGTTTACCTGAGAAGGTTCAGTCTCCAACGAGGATCCTGTAATCCAGCAGAAAGCAGCTGCATTCCTTCTTGTCCTGGGTGATTGTAACTCAAGTCCAGTTCTCTTAAATGGTGGGGATTAATGGTCAGAGCGGAAACCAGAGAAGAGCAGCCTTCCTTTGTGATCATGCAGCCTGGAAGCCTACAGACAAGCATGTTGCTGCCATGTTTACTGCTTCAACTGAATCCGAAGAAAATGAATTAAGCCTGCTTTGAGCGTCACACATCGAACCTGAGAACTTCTAGTCTGCAGATGGGATTCTCCAGTCCGGCAGACAACACTTTGAGTCCTGAATCCCGAAGGTCATTGTTACTCAGGTCCAGGTCTCTCAGGCAGGATGTCGGAGAGCTGAGAACTGGTCCCAGAGCGTCACAGCTTCTCTCTGACAGGTTACAATCATTGAGCCTGAAGGAAAAGAGAAAACAACAGTTTGGATTTTCTACCACATCAAACATCTCACTTGATCTTAGCGCCGCCTCCAGCATCTCAGCTTCGTTCATCTCATCCTGCGCCATCTAAGGACTGATCTAATGAGAGCAGCACAAACACACCCAGGAAGTTCTGCTGGAGTTGCTAATGCTAACGGTTAGCTTCTACCAGGCGAGATGCGCTCTGCTCTCTCCTTCCTGTGGGCTGTCCCAAGCCTATGTGGGCCCGCCCATGAATACAAATGTTTCTTGTGATGTAGAAGAGACTGGCTTTTTCTGAGAGTTTCCCTTTCAGCCAATGCAGGCGTTGGTAGCTGGAGAGCATTTTCATGTAGAACCAAGCCCCCACAATGCGGCTCAGAAATTGGTCCCAACCCGGAAGTACAAAAAATTGCAGTTCCACCCTCATCCACTAGGGGCTGGTGTCAGAAGCGAGCAAATCCTCATTGACTCCCATGTTAAAAATACCAATTTCACAGCAGAAATAAACATGTTTACAGCCTGGTACCAAAACATGTTTTAGGTTTAAATGATCTAGTTTACACTCATGACAACTCTGAGGGGGGTGAATGTTTTTCTCACTCTTCTGTTTAAGTGTATTAAAAGCCTAAAATTCTGTATAATTAATGAGCATCAGACCCACGTGACCACAGAGCTAGCTCCGTGGAAAGGCCTCAGTAGAGCCTCAGTCTGGCCTGGAAACTGCTCCGGGATTTTGAGTCTCTGTGTGTGTGTATTCTTGTTTGGATATTTTTGTGCAATTGTTGGACAAAATGGCTTGCTGTGGCATTAATTGCACTAATAGAGCGTCCAAGGAGTCTCCACTTCATTTTTTTTGTAAGTAAAATTATATTTATGTATTTTAGGTCACTGCCGAGCGGAGCTTAGATTTTAACATGTACTGTTTAACCATGAAATCTAAATGTAATAGGGTAAAACCCAGTGCATTTAACATAATGCTGCACTTTAGAAGATGGGTTGAAATATAACATGTTGGTGGAGCTGGGTTCCCACTACCGGCTTGTGGAGCTCTCGGGAGACCTCTGTGTTCCACCCGGTTTTACCCAGCGGTCAGCCCGGCGTATCTCTGACTCAGAAGCTCTGGTGTTGTGCACAGTTAACTCCGGTTGTAGCTAGGTTGCTAACTCCGTTAGCTTAGCTCCCACCTCCGCGTTAGCTTTGGGTTAGCTTCAGGTTAGCTTGTAGCTAGTTCGACCGGGTGTCGTCAGTTGATCCCAGCCTTACAGCCCCACCCTCAGCTCCACCTCTCTTCCCTTTTGTGGAATTGTCTGGGCTTGACGGAACCTGTGACACGGTCAAGGTGGCGGTGGTGGCCACCTCCCATTTGGCCTCAAAAACGTGTTAATGGAGTCTATGGTAACCCATTGTCCAATGTTTATATGTCGATGTGTAGAACTCAGTTTTACAGAAAGATCAATTCTACACGGTTTCTATGGGAACGGGGCCTTTAACAGATGACATTTTTGCTAATCTTAGAGAACAAAGTCTTCTAAATCTCACATTTTTACCAACATATTTGTAAACTACACATCAAAGAGTAGAATATTACCTGCATCTGCTGGCCCCTCCCCCTCTCCTTTCCCACAAGAAGGCAGGAAAAATTGGCCCTCTGATTGGCTAATGGGCCATTCCCATCTGTACCGGGTCGGGCCGGGCCGGGTAGCCCCAGTCGGCCCCAGCCTGGCCCGGTTGATTCCACACATCCTTGTCTTAAGCCCATGTGGGCTGATTCTACCCACCAATCAGAGGCTTGCTCTAATGGAAGGTGTGAATTTGCTGTCAGCAGTGGGTGTGTTGGCCCTGGTCGGCCTGAAGCAGACCCCCTCGAGAAGAGGGCTGAGAATGAGCCTTGGTTGGCCCGGAAAAATACCAGGCCACCCAGATATGTAAACAACCTACGCTACCCGGCCCGGGCCGACCCGGTACAGATGGGAATGGCCCATAAGAGAATGCACCAGCTGCTTCTTTGGTTCTGGTTCTGGACTGATTATTTGTTTTGTTTTTAAAGTTCAAAATCACCTCCTTCTTGATTCTCCTGTCTCCTCTGACTGAGGTAGGACCGTTTTAATGTCCGTGTCATATCAGGGCTGAATAGAGTGAGAGGGGGCGGGGCCTAAACCAGACACTTGGACTTCAATCACAGTGGCAGGCAATTTACATTCTTATTCACAATTTTATCACAGAAGATTTTGCTCGCTTGGACTGAAGCAGGAAGACTTAAAGAGCAAGTCACCCCCTACCAGAGTCTAACTCCACTCCCACTTCATGTTTGAAAAATGCAACAAATGCTGTTGCCTGGCAGACCGAGAGGGCGGAGCCGCTAACAAATACACACACACTCAGGCTCACGACAGCATTGTGACATCATAATGTACCAGTTTACATCATAGCATACCTCTTAGCCAATAGCGGTGGCAGATTTAAATTCAAATGCAGTGCAGAGTTTTTACCTGACAACGGCACAACACTGCCAGTTTTAGGCAGAATATTTAAATTTGAACTAAGATGCACTGAAGTGCCAAATTATTGACGACACGTGTCTGCAGCACGATTAGACACTCGTTTATTTAGTTTATCAGCAAAAAAAGTTTATTTGGGGGAGACTTGCTCTTTAAATGTGAAGTGATGGTAATCCCTGGGTGTTCACTTCCTGGAGGCGATGGCTAAAGAAAGGCTGCTGCTGCAGCCAACTAGAACCAAAGCTGCTGGTGCAATTCCAGGTGTTGTGTTATTCAGGCCTCACTTTAAGGTAGCTACAGATTTTATTTTGGCCTCAAACCTGCACATATCTGACTAAAGACCACAGAAGTGAGCTGATGCACCTACAGTGCTCTGCTGGAGGCTCGGACCACCGGCAGCAGCCTCACAAGAGCCTTCTCAGACGCTGAATATTTCCTCAGCTCAAACACATCCAGATCTCCTGATGACAGTAGGATGAAGACCAGAGCGGACCACTGAGCAGGAGACAGTGAATCCGTGGAGAGACTCCCAGAACTCAGGTACTGTTGGATCTCCTCCACTAGAGAACCATCATTCAGTTCGTTCAGGCAGTGGAACAGGTTGATGCTCTTCTCTGCAGACTGATTCTCACTGATCTTCATCTTGATGTAGCGGATTGTGTGTTCATTGGTCTCTGAGCTACTGGAGGTGAGGAAGTCCTTTAGTTTCTTCTGATTCGCCTGTAGAGACAGACCTAGAAAGAATCGCAGGAACAGGTCCAGGTGTCCATTTGGACTCTGTAGAGCCTTGTCGATGAAGATCCTGTGGATCTTCTTTGAAGACGTTCTGTTTAAAATCAGTTGGAGGTTTTTCAGGGACAGCTGAGGGAAGGTCATGAGGTTTTTGTTGCTGTTGAGCGACATTCTGACATAAATAGCAGCTAAAAACTCCTGAACACTTAGATGGACAAAACTGAACATCTTGTCTTTCTTTCTACGCTCCACCTTGAAGATCTCTGTGAAGACACCTGAGCATACTGAAGCTTCGTGGAAGTCCATGCCGCTCTGTCTAAGATCTGTCTCATAGAAGATCAGGTTGCCCTTGTCTAGCTGCTGAAAAGCCAGCTTAGCTAATGATCTGATGTAGTGAAAGCACCTGTCTGAGCCGTATTTCTCCTTGGTTCGATCAATCTGAAACACCAGGAACTCGGTGTACATCTCAGTCAGGGTCCTGGGCAGCTCTCCTGCTGCTCTGGTTTTCAGCACATCCTCCAGAACCGTTGCAGCGACCCAGCAGAAGACCGGGATGTGGCACATGATGTGGAGGTTTCGGGAGGTCTTTATGTAGGAGATGATTTTGTTGGCCTGCTCTTCATCCCTAAATCTCTTCCTGAAGTACTCCTCCTTTTGAAGGTCAGTGAAGCCTCTGACCTCCATCGTCCTGCTGATGAACCTTCGAGGGATCTGATTGGCTGCTGCAGGCCGAGTGGTTATCCAGATGCGAGCGGAGCGGAGCAGTTTTCCATTGATGAGCTTCCTCACCAGGACATCAGCTGTAGCTGACTTTGTTACATCAGCAGAGCGAACGTCTTCATCACGAAGGTCCAGAAGGAGGCGGCTCTCATCCAGTCCATCAAACACAAACAGGAGTTTGAACCTGCTCTTGTCGTAGTTGCTGTTTCCTGATGACTGCAGAGTTCTGAAGATGTGATTAAGAGCTTCTTCTCTGATGTCCACTGTTTCTGGAATGCATTCGTGAACGAGCTCGCTCAGAGTGAACTTCTCTCCCGTCAGAAGGTTTAACTGGCGGAAGGTGAACGGAAACAGCAGATGGACGTCCTGATTGGACCTGTGTTCGGCCCAGTCCAACACAAACTTGTGCACGAGGATGGTTTTCCCAATTCCTGCGATTCCATAGGTCAGCACGGTCTTTATGGGTCTGTACCGTCCAGACTGATGTCTAAAGATGTCCCTGGGGTGGACTGGATTCTCCGGTTCTGCTGGCTGTGATGTCCTCTCGAGCTGTTGGATCTCGTGCTGCGTGTGGATGTGAACATGGCGCCCTGCTGTCACGCACAGGTCTGTGTAGAAATCAACCAGAGGCTGCTGATCGTCTGCCCAGCCCTCTGGAGCACACATGAACTTGTCCTGGAAGTTTGACTGAAGCTTCTGCTGGTAAAAGGTGATGGGCTGCAGCTCCGGAACCGGAACCATCACATCTGACACAAACAGGAAAACATTGGTTTTGACTTTCAACAGAAGGATGTGTTCAGGTTAGAAGCATTTTACCACGTTCATGTCTGCTTTGTGGCACCTGCACAACCTCCCAGCGTCTAACTGTGATGGCACCAGTCTGAACTGGGCCTGTTCAGAGGAAACCTGAACAATCAGACCAGTCAGGATGAAGGAACCTCTAACACACAAACAGAAACGCAGAGGTCATCTCTGCTGACCAGCTGGTCCAGACGAATCCAGGGGACGTACCTTCAGTCTGACGAAGAAGAGCCAGATGATGACAGGAGGAAGGATCTGCGCTGTTCAGCGGTTTCTCAACATCATCTCCATCCACTGACAGACAAATAAAAGGCATCAATCAACCTGCTGGAACATCACGCTTCTCCTCCCGTCACTGACCTTCTCGTTCCAAACTCTGTAGCAAGTCGTTCCTGTTGATCTTCTCTAGAACCATCCTGGTGACCTCCACAGCGCTCCGAAGCCTGTAGGTCTGAACCATCAGGTCCACGATGTCCAGCCTGCTGGCCGTCTGCAGCTGACACTTTTTAAAGTTTGGGAAACCTTCAAGGCTCTCGGGCTGCTGAAGGAACCACTTGAATTTATCAAGTTCTTCATCTCGCAAATCTTCCAGGATGTTCAGGAGGTCCTCTGTTGTCCTCATAGCTGAGAGTGAGAGGTTGTCTTTCGTAAAGGGACTTCTGTGTTTTAGATTTCTGGGCTTAACTTAAACTGAAGTTTAATCTCATTCAATTAATTCAGGATCAAATCCAGAATGACATCACCAACCACACACCCCACCCTGCTCGCTCCTGGACACACCTCCATCCCCCACACCGACCACACCCAGAGGAGCAGAGAGAACCGCTTTAACAGATCCACTCACCTGGTCTGCTGACATCTTCAGGTGTTTCCTCAGGCTGAAGATAGCTGCATCTGCTCTAAGATCAGACCTGATTCCTCCCAAGAAAACGGCCCGTCGACAGGAACGACCGTGTTAAGAATGTTTTTCTACTTATTTAAAACTCAGAAATCTAAGTACAAATTTGTGAAGTGAAAAGATCAGGTTGTTGCGACCGTCTGTAAACGAACAGAAGGTAAAATCTCAGACTTACAGCATCGGGTCCGATCCCCTGAACCCAGATCTGTCCACCTGAAACGTTCCAGCAGCAAGACAGAAATGAAAAACCGCCAGAACCAACAGGAACTCTGCTCTAAAGAGGAACTACGCAGATTTCACCAAATTACAACAGGTCTGACGCAACCTCTTCTTGGGTGTTCAGTACTTTTAGGATATGTCCGTAACAAATGCAATGATGTAAGTAAAGTATTCATGAGATCTGCAATGTTCTAAAATGTACGCCACCAAAGATAACCAAAGAACAAGATCATGAACACAAGCAGCTGAGACGAGTTTCCTCTGCAGGGTGAGCCCTGGTGTAACGCCTCGTTTACAACAAGTCTGGAACGGATGCAGATCGGAATCTGGCAGCGTCCGAAAAGATGGAAAATCTTCTCCAATCAGAGCATTCACACTGGCTGCTGTACAGAGCCGGTCGAGATGTGGACTCTTTCTGCAAGAGCTCCCATGTTTCTGGACACCGCGTACGAATCGACAGTTTGGTGTAAGAATTGTAAACAAAAATGTTTTTCTGAAACACTAAAGAAAAACTCCAGACAACACAAATAAGAATGGTGTGAGGTCAAAGAAAATTAGAACAAATAACCAGAAGATTTATATTTCATACACTCGTTGCTCTTCCTTTGCATCATTGCAGGTAAACCTGCATATGAAGTGGATGAAACCAGTCCTGACTGGATTCCAACGTTCCACATGGGTCATTCCGAAGTCTCTGCTTCAAAGTCAGACCGTCACGCACGACGACAGCAACGGGTGAAAATTAAAGGAGGAGGTAAACAACAATTTTACTTTTTCACACAGGGCAATGTAGGTTTGGATTATGTTCTCTCCCTAAATAATAAAAACAATCATTTCAAAAGTGCATTTTGTGTTTACGTGTGTCATCTTTGACTAAAGGTTACATGTGTTTGATGATCAGAAACATTTTGTGGGACAAACACGCAAAAGAATAAGAAATCAGGAAGGGGGCAGATAGTTTCTCACACCACTGTATGCAAAGCTTTTTTGGGTCATTAGATGTGATCTGAGTAATGATCAGTAATCTATCGAACTCGTATGTTCCACAGATTTGCGAGTCACGCTCACCTGATGGGCTTCTGGAAGCAAATTGAGCCAGCTACCCTCGATATGACAAGAGCATCAAGTGTAGCGAGGACTGATCAGCTCCCTCACTCTGCCAGTGCAACGGTAAATGTTTTATTGTCGTTGTCCTTACAAAGCTTGTCATCATTTCCAAATTAAGCCATGAATCAACTACATTTTGACAGTCATAATGAAGGTAAGACCCAGGACACGCTGGAGAGACTCTCTCGGCTGGCCAGGGAACGTCTGGGCCTCTCTGCTTAGGCTGCTGCCCCGCGACCTGACCCCGGATAAGAGGCTGAAAATGGATGGATGGTAATGTTTTTCATCTTTTCCAGGTTCTTCAACCAGTTGATGAGTTCTTCCTGTTTGTGATCTACCTGTCACGGGGACTCACACAAACGGATTTGGCCCACAGATTTAGAATATATCGGTCGACTGTTAGTCGCATTGTTAACACCTGGGCCAGCTTCCTTTATACTCTGTTAGGAGCTGTGAATATCTGGTTAGATGAAGACTCTGTGAAAGCTCACCTCCCAGATGTGTTCCAGGGTTACGCTGACACTCGGGTCATTTTAGATTGCACAGAACTGCGATGCCAAACCCCAAATTCCCTCCTCCTCCAGAGCGAGGTGTTTTCAAACTACAAACCGCACTGTACATTCAGAGGGTTGACTGGGATAGCCCCTCATGGTGCAGCGACATTTGTGTCTTCTCTTTATCAAGGTGCCACCAGTGATAAAGAGATCTTAAAGCAGTCAGGCATTGCGGCCCTCCTGAACCCATCAAAGGCCATCATGGTGGGCAAGGGTTTCCTTGTTGAAGACTGTGTTCCATGCAACGTCCACATACCCACGTTTCTGTCGCAGAGAGCTCAACTGTCAAGGCCAGAGATCAGAAAGACACGGTCCATTGTGAGACTGAGAGTCCATGTTGAGCGTGTGATTCGCAGGGTTAAAGAACACAAACTATTCAGCACCGTGATCCCCTTTTCAATCACAGGCGACATTAACCAACTCTTTGCTGTCGCCTGTCTTTTGGTGAATTATGAAATCTCCTCCTTAGAGATAGGGTGAGGAGCTCGGACATTCGGGAGGGACTCGGAGTAGAGCCGCTGCTCCTCCGCATCGAAAGGAGCCAGTTGAGGTGGTTTGGGCATCTGGTCAGGATGCCTCCTGGACGCCTCCCTGGGGAGGTGTTTCGGGCATGTCCTGCCGGCAGGAGGCCCCCGGGTCGACCCAGGACACGTTGGAGAGGTTACATCTCCAATCTGGTCCGGGAACGCCTTGGGGTCCTGCCGGAGGAGCTGGTGGAGGTGGCCGGGGAGAGGACGGTCTGGAGCTCCCTAGTTGGGATGCTGCCCCCGCGACCCGGAACCGGACAAGCGGAGGAAGACGACGGCGACGGTCCCTTGGTGAAAACCTGGGCAAGCAGTTGCTGAGCTCAATCCAGAATCAGACTGATAACATAATGTGAATGTATATAGTTCTCATTTGTGTAGTGAGTGACCTGCAAAATGTTTTCTCTAACCTCACAAGAATCCCTTCAAGTCATAGCCTGCACTGTAAATATAGGATGTGATGTTAAGGTACAGTGTGATTAATTCATTAAATGAGTTTGTTTAGGTTTTGTAACGCATCTTTTTTTCATTCAGTAAGATAAACGTGGTTTCAGAGATGTTATACCTGCCGACAGTTTCAACTGCATTTATTTCAGTCTTCCTCAGAGCCTCAGCCGACTTCTTGCTGTCGTGTCATTGGCTGGCTGGTAGCGCTGTCAGAGCTCACCACCAGAACAGCCTCCCTCCTGCCAGGAGCACTTGGTGGTGAGTTGTGATGGTGCGCCCAACTGAGGAAAGAGGAAAACGGGATAGACTGAGTGAGAACATGCACTTTGAAGAATAGCTGAGGTGGCCATTTTTTCCGCTTTGGATGACTAACAAACCCTCGTTTGTTTACAACAGACCAAATAACCTGCTAATGATTCCCACTCAGCTACTCAGCTGCATTTGGCTACCAACATCTTTCAAATGCTTTTCACATCAGATGAGATGTTCTGCACACAATCTGCAGTCCGTGTACGTGGCAGTCCGTCGAGATGCTGCACAGATTCCGGTCCACATTCATTCCGCACTTGGTGTAAATGAGGCTTAGGCTGAAGAGCTCAGACATCCACAAGAGTCCGAGTGGAGGCACCAAGATGAGCAGTGTTTCAGGCATGTCCTTCAGAGAGCTGACCCGGGACCCGGGATAGAGTCTACAGGTGAAACTGTAATGGTGCTAAAGTCCATTTATTTTAGTAGTTCAGCTTAGAGACCATCTGAGCGCTCAGGAACCATCTGCAGGTGTTATGGATTCATTAGCTGATTAGAATGTGACACTTTTAACCTAGAACCTTTTCACAGTGTTTTAATTGTCTGAGATATTGTTTGTCACTGCCAACAGTTACAAAAGCTAAACCAAACACAACTGTTTAAAGTACATTTATTAATGCCACCAGTTTATTGAGATTAACAGACCAACATAATCTGTGTGGAGAAACCCTAAACACTCTTGATATGTTCTAGACGTTCTTATAATTTTATTTGACTGTAAAATACAAAAAATAAAAAACACTTGTTTAGATCTAGAGAGTATTACCACGTTTAATCCTGCACAGAAACCACAAACTGATTCAAATTGTGGAATTGGTCCATTTTTCTCTGAGATCATGAGCGTCACCGCCAGGGCTCCACACAGGCTGCTTTTGCAGTTTCTTTGACTTCTGCCACAGACAGCAGGAGAAAGTTGGACTGTTATCGGTACCATGTGGACTGAGTGTGTAACGGGTTGATTCTGGGAGGAATCAGCCTTTTTAGAGAATTTCGATCCCGTGCACGGCTCCGTAAACTACCTGTTTCACCTGGAAAGTTTAGAGACGCAAGCAGGCTGGGAGCGGTGCATGCTGGGAGGATTCGAGGCAGGATAGCAGGAGAAGAGAAGAGGCAGCCGGCTGACTCCACCTTCGCGCCCCGCCGTCCCACCCAGTCCGGCTGGCCGAACCCGACCACCTGTGGACAGCGTTGTTTTGACCCGAGCCATGGACTCTCTTGGCCGGCGTCTCACGGTGAGACCCACTGGTGGTCCGGTCAGACGAAGCTAGCCTAGGGGCTAACGCTGAAGCTAGCTCCGGGTAGGCTTCGTTGCTGAGCTAACAGCTAATGTGCTGCCTTTAGCAGCGGATTTCAACAGAGTTGATCCAGATTGTTTCTTTAAAAGACCATAACCGGCCTGGTTACTGTGGGTCTTAATGTTGGTTAGTTCGTTTTTCTGTCACTCCACAGGCTAATTTAGCTAAGCTAGCAGCTTGTTTTGGTGTCTCGGCCTGTAGCCTAGCCCAGCTGGACCCGAGCTCTGGTGGTCAGAGTTTGTAAACCAAGCCCTACATATCGACTTGTTTCTGTTTTTCATGTAAAAACTCCCTCTGTCAGCCTGATAATCAGTCTGGGTAAGGTTCGGTTAGCCTCCCCGTTAGTGGCTGACAGATGAAGTGTCAGAAACGGTGAGAAGTTGTGACACAGGTGAGCAGGATGTGCTGGCTCACTAACAGCTGCTGTCATTAAACCCCGAATCAGCTCAGACAGGTGACTTTCAGTCCGGACACTGGTCTCGGATCAGTTTCCATCAGAGCACTCTCCTCTTCCTGCTGGGTGACCAGTTATACTGGACTTGCAGGTTCGTGTTCCAGCTCTGTGTACCTGCCTACAGGTGTTCTAGCTCCTCCCAACGCCAGTTTTCTGTTTCAGGTAGATGTTAAAAGGTAACAGTTCCTGAAAAAGCTACTGAGAGCTCCGACTTTTATTCAGTTCTGACACAAAACAAACACCTTATTTACCTGCTGGACTTTGTAAATAAACCAACAAACTTAGTGGATGAAAGTTGTAGAATCAGCTGATGGGTCTCTGACCAGCTCCCTGAGTGAGCATGGTTGTAACTAGGGCCGGGCAATATAGACAAAAACACTGATGAAATAATTTTATATTTATATAGATAATTATTGCTAACCATAATTGCAGCCCTGGTGATTATTTGTCATTAGTTGTGTTACAAGACTTGATTTTTATCCTGCCTCTGCAGATTTAGCAAACAACCCTTGTTTGTTTTTTCTAGACCGTGCCATGCTGGTGAACTACTGGGACTTTTTTTTTGGGGACATTTTCTTCCACCCGTCCTTGTTGTGACATCTTTAAGTCAAAGTTAGGTTTGAGAGGCCAGGTCTTGGTGACAGAGCATGCCTGGGTCGGTGTTTTTGATTGGTTGAGACAAAGTAATGACTCTGGCATTAACCTACCCAATAGGCTGTAGTGAAAAAAGAAAGGAGACTCGTTTATTTATCACACCTCTCATTGAATAGTTGTCCAGCTCTAGTTGTAGCATCTATTCTAACATATATTTACTTCGACTCTGCAAAAAAATAATAGAACAGTTTTAGAAACACCCCAACAAGTTCTGTAGAATGTTTATACCCAAACGTAAAATCTACACTCTCTTCTGAATGTTGCCTCCTGTTGTGTGTAGGTTAGTCATCGCTCAGGTAAAACACACCTGGTAGAAACCAGAGACACCCTAGAGCCCCATCAATCCCTGTTTATCAGTTTTCTCCAGTGAAGCTTCTTCTGTTTGTGTTTAAAATAAAACAAAGATTTAGATCAAAATATGGAACTGAATGCAAAATATGCTGCTATAATGACCCAGAGGACACACACACACACACACACACACAAAGTAAATTATTCTCACAGCTCAAAATACTTTGTTATAGTTGTCTAATCGTCCAATCTGAACTCTGCCTGTTAGCATGTTGCTAACTCTGCAGCTTACTGATGACTTCCTGTCTCTGTTGCAGGTGTAGCCCAGATCGCTCGCTGACCTCCACGGAGTCATGGAGCCGGATGTTATCCGCATTTACTCCTCCTCGCCACCGCCAATGGAGGACGGCGCAGAGGAGGAGGATGAAGAGTTTGGAGACTTTGGGACCTTCTCCAGTGTTCCAAACAGCATCAGCCTCTCTGAGTTTGACACCCCGACGACGTTCGACCAGACACACGCGCTCACCGCCACCTCGCCTCCTGAGCTCCTCAGCAGCAGGGGGGTAGTGGGCTTCAGCCACGGACCTGCTAACGGAACCTGCAGACCTGGTACTGAGCTACCCAAGGCTAACGGTGTGGGACCCATAAACTACCAAGACAATTGTCCCTCAGACAGAACTGAGACTAAGAAACCTGTCTCCTGCTCGCTGGACTTATCTGTGAGCAACATGGAGGACAGTGAGTCCACTGAGTGTAACGGTGGAGACACTGGGGTGCTGACTAATGGGTTTGTGACCTTTGATGTTCAGGAAAGCCTGTCCTCACAGATTTCTGTCCACTCTCTGATAAAAGGACAGTTCACTGAGGACACGAGAAGCGTCCACACCGGCAGCTCGGAGGACGAGTTTGCAGATTTTGCTGCTTTTTCCACCTCTGAAGGACATTTGAGCCAGGTGGTGGATGAGAACAGGGACAATCTCACAGCAGGTGGCTGGCTGCCAAAAGCTGCCGTCCACAATCAGGACAGTATCACAGAGCAGGGATCAGAGGACAGGGACACTAGGGAGACATCAGACGGGTGGATTGCTGACTCACTACAAAGGGACCTGAGACCGGAACGCTCAGAGACTGATTGCACTAATGACTGTCTCGCCTTTAGTATGGTGGACGGATCTAACGAGGCAGCTGGGGGCGCTGTTGATGACCTTTCACCTGACCTGACAGCTGACAGTGAGGTGGGACAGTCAGATGAGAAAAGCTCGGAGACGGAGACATCATTTGGTCGGCCTCTGTCCACCGAAGCCCTGGAGGAATACGGTGACATGAGCACCACGGGATCGGTGCCGTCTCCGCCTCTCCAGGGGGACACAGCCACTCCTGCAGAGGATGATGAGGACTTTGGAGACTTTGGTGATGCTGCCGTCTTTGGAGGACAGGGCTTTGGGGAGGTGCAGCAGGATCAGGGGCAGGACCCTGCTGCTGGACTAGATGTCAGCACAGAGCAGGACGACGACTTCGGAGACTTTAACTCTCCCAAAATCCACAGCATTGGGAATGAGGGTGAGGCGGGGGGTGAAGAGGCAGAATTCCCAGACTTTCCTGCCAGCTCCAGTTTTGGGAATTTCAGTTCGGCTGTAGGAGCAGAGGAGGATTCTGGGTGGAGGGCCTTTGGGGAGCAGCAGGAGCCAGAGGAGGAGTCCTGGGCATCATTCAGCACTGAGTCCAGCCCTGCTCCCCCTCCTGAGAGGAAAGGGGGAGAGGGGCACGAAGAAGGATCTCCTGCAGCTAGCGGACCAGGCCGGACCGACACACAGCTGGTAGGAACCTGGTCAAACTGGGTTGTCTGGGAGGCTCTCCTGGTTTCTAGGGTTCAGGATCAGGTGGGTAAAGCTGGCGGGTGGGATCAGTCCCAGAGCTTCCGGGTCTGGTGCAGACTCCAGCTCCCCCATTCCCACCTGAGTCACACACATCAGAGCTCACAGGAACAAGTTCAGCTTCACGGGGGTTTTGATGTTCTGGTCTGTTGTGGGCTAGATTAACCTTCATGCTGCTCTAGTGCACCATCAGGTGGACAATAACCCGTTAACTCTTCTGGGCTTTGGGCAGGTTTTCTAATGTGATCCGGTGACCCTGACAGTGTCCCACCCGCCCAGCAGCACCAGAACCCTGTCCTGGTCTCAGATGATCAGCAGAAATAGGTTCTCCATTGTTTAGGTTTTAAATGGCAGACATGAGCTGATTACCAGAGGTGGTGTTAATCAGCTGATGCAAAGAAGTCTCTCTGCAGACCTTTTTGGGAATCCTGGGTAAACATCTGGTGCTGGTCCTTAAAACCCAGTAAACCTGGTTCTGTCGTCTATGCAGGCATTGCTTTCCAGCCGTCTGGAGAAGCTGTTTCACACCAGCTTCCCTCCAAACTCCGTCCAGAACCAGCAGGAGGAGAAGCAGGTGGTGTCCCTGAAGATCCTGCTGGAGCCGTCAGAGGTCGGATCGAAACTTGAACCGGAGGAGGAGCGGTCACGATGCAGCCGGTGAGTGTATGATGTCAACAAACCTGGATCAGGATCCGTTCTGGAACCTTTTGCAGGAGTTTTTCATTTTATTCTTTATGACCAGAACCAGAAATCTCGATCCAAAAGCTCAAAGGTCAGTTTGTTGTTGTTTGACTCCAGATGTTTGTGTTAAAAGGGACGTATAAAAATTCTAATATTATAGTTATAACAGCTCTCTGGACTCTCAGCGGTTTTGTTCTCGACGGCTTGTTTCAGAATGAGCTGTTTCAGGGAGATGTCACAGTAAAGAGTTCTAGAACAATGTTTTTATGACGGGAAACTGTTCTTTCAGCCTCAGTGGCGCAGGAAACTTTGTTAGGGTTCAAAATGGTGCGTCGTCTACCTCCGCTTATCCGGGTCCGGGTCGCGGGGGCAGCATCCCAACTAGGGAGCTCCAGACCGTCCTCTCCCCGGCCTTGTCCACCAGCTCCTCCGGCAGGACCCCAAGGCGTTCCCGGACCAGATTGGAGATGTAACCTCTCCAACGTGTCCTGGGTCGACCCGGGGGCCTTCTGCCGGCAGGACATGCCCGAAACACCTCCCCAGGGAGGCGTCCAGGAGGCATCCTGACCAGATGCCCAAACCACCTCAACTGACTCCTTTCGATCCGGAGGAGCAGCGGTTCTACTCCGAGTCCCTCCCGAATGTCCGAGCTCCTCACCCTATCTCTAAGGCTGAGCCCGGCCACCCTACGGAGGAAACTCATTTTGGCCGCTTGTATCCGCGATCTCGTTCTTTCGGTCATTACCCAAAGCTCATGACCATAGGAGAGGATTGGGACGTAGATCGACCGGTAAATCGAGAGCCTGGCTTTCTGGCTCAGCTCCCTTTTCACCACGACAGATCGGCTCAGCGTCCGCATCACTGCAGACGCCGAACCGATCCGCCTGTCGATCTCCCGATCCCTCCTACCCTCACTCGTGAACAAGACCCCGAGATACTTAAACTCCTCCACTTGAGGTAGGACCTCTCTCCTGACCCGGAGTTGGCAAGCCACCCTTTTCCAGTCGAGAACCATGGTCTCAGATTTGGAGGTGCTGATCCTCATCCCAGCCGCTTCACACTCGGCCGCGAACCTACCCAGCAAGAGCTGAAGGTCAGAGCTGGATGAAGCTAGGAGGACCACATCATCCACAAAAAGCAGAGACGAGATTCTCCTGCCACCAAACTCGACACACTCCACACCACGGCTGCGCCTAGAAATTCTGTCCATAAAGGTAATGAACAGAACCGGTGACAAAGGGCAGCCCTGGCGGAGTCCAACCCTCACCGAGAACAGGTCCGACTTATTACCGGCTATGCGGACCAAACTCACGCTCCTCTGGTAAAGGGACTGAATGGCCCTTAACAATAGGCCACCCACCCCATACTCCTGGAGCGTCCCCCACAGGGTGCCCCTGGGGACACGGTCATAAGCCTTCTCCAAATCCACAAAGCACATGTGGATTGGTTGGGCAAACTTACATGCCCCCTCCATCACCCTTGCAAGGGTATAGAGCTGGTCCACAGTTCCACGGCCAGGACGAAAACCACATTGCTCCTCCTCTATCTGAGATTCAACTATCGATCGGACCCTCCTCTCCAGTACCTTGGAGTAGACCTTTCCAGGGGGGCTGAGGAGTGTGATCCCCCTATAGTTGGAACACACCCTCAGGTCACCCTTCTTAAAGATGGGGACCACCACCCCGGTCTGCCACTCCACAGGAACTGCCCCCAATGACCACGCAATATTGCAGAGATGTGTCAACCATGACAGCCCTACAACATCCATAGCCTTGAGATACCCAAGACGAACCTCATCCGCCCCCGGGGCTCCGCCGCTGTGTAGTTGTTTGACTATCTCAGCAACTTCTGCCCCCGAGATCGGACAGTCCATCCCCAGGTCTCCCGGCTCTGGCTCCTCCTCGGAATGCGTGTAGGTGGGATTGAGGAGCTCCTCAAAGTATTCCTTCCACCGCCCAACTATAGCCCCAGTTGACGTCAGCAGCTCCCCATCCCCACTGCAAACAGTGGGAGCGAGTTGCTGCCTTCCTCTCCTGAGGCACCGGACAGTTTGCCAGAACCTCTTTGGAGCCGATCGATAGTCTTTCTCCATGGCCTCACCAAACTCCTCCCACGCCCGAGATTTTGCCTCGGCAACTGCCACTGCTGCACCCCGCTTGGCTATCCGGTACCTGTCTGCTGCCTCCGGAGACCCACAGACCAGCCACGCCCTGTAGGCCTCCTTCTTCAGCCTGACGGCTCCCCGAACCTCTGGTGTCCACCAGCGGGTACGGGGGTTGCCACCACGACTGGCACCGGCCACCTTACGACCACAGCTAGCAACAGCCGCCTCGACAATCGCAGAGTGGAACAAGGCCCACTCGGACTCAATGTCCCCCACTGCTCTCGGGATGCGGTCAAAGCTCTGCCGGAGGTGGGAGTTGAAGACCGTCTTAACAGGTTCTTCTGCCAGGCGTTCCCAGCAGACCCTCACTATGCGTTTGAGTCTGCCAGGTCTACGCGGCGTCTTCCCCTGCCATCTGATCCAAATCACCACCAGGTGGTGATCAGTTGACAGCTCCGCTCCTCTCTTCACTCGGGTCTCCAAAACATACGGCCGCAGGTCAGATGATACGACTACAAAGTCTATCAAAGACCTGTGACCTAGGCTGCCCTGGTACCAAGTGTACTGATGGGCATCCTTATGTTCGAACATGGTGTTCGTTATGGCCAAACTGCGGCTTGCACAGAAGTCCAATAACGAAACACCACTCGAGTTCAGATCAGGCGGGCCGTTCCTCCCAATCACACCCCTCCAGGTCATGCTGTCATTGCCCACGTGAGCATTGAAGTCCCCCAGCAGGACAATGGAGTCCCCTGATGGAGCACTATCTAGCACTCGTCCCAGGGACTCCAAAAAGGGTGGGTACTCTGAACTGATATTTGGCCCATAAGCACAAACAACAGTCAGGACCCGTTCCCCGACCCGAAGGCGCAGGGAAGCTACCCTCTCGTCCCCCCGGGTAAACCCCAACACACAGGCAGAGAGTCTCGGGGCTAACAAAAAGCCAACCCCAGCCCTCCGCCTCTCACCCGGAGCAATTCCAGCAAAGGAGAGTGTCCAACCCCTCTCAAGGACTTGGGTTCCAGAGCCAATGCTATGTGTCGAGGTGAGTCCGACTATATCTAGCCGGTACCGCTCAACCTCTGCCACAAGCTCCTGCTCCTTCCCCGCCAGCGAGGTGATGTTCCATGTCCCAAAAACCAGTTTTCTTGTCCGGGAATCGGACCGCCAAGGCTCCCGCCTCGGTCTGCCACCCGATCCACACTGCACCGGACCCTTCATGCTCCTCCTGCGGGTGGTGGGTCCACAGTTGGATGAGCCCATGTATCCGGTTCGGGCTGGGCTCGGCCAGGCCCCATGGGCGAAAGCCCGGCCACCAGGCGCTCGCTCACGGGCCCCAACCCCAGGCCTGGCTCCAGGGTGGGACCCCGGTAACCCTCCGGGCCGGGTACTCCGACTCTTTGAATTTACTTCCATGAAAGATCCCGGTGCAACACCAAAAAAAAAAAGGAAAAATAAAAATAAAAAAGGGAAAAAAATATAAATGGTGAGACACAACAACCCCATAATAAAGCCCTACAGTGGAAAGACTGGTTTGCCCCGCCCACTATGGGGGTGCGTTTGCCTAGTATAATATTAGCTGCGTGCTGATTGGCCAGTTTACTCTGATTGCTCTATGATGCTGTCTGCTAAAAACCCTGTCCAGCCATGTTCAGTATTCGGATAGTTCCATAGGAAAGCTATGGCTTTTCCTTATTGTGATATTACAATCATGGAATTTTGGGAACGTTTTAAGCGAACAATTCCTAAAATAAACAAAATAAAAAACACGTGGACATTTCTTGTTTCATGTTTGGCGTTTTTATGGAGTAGAGACCCGAACAGCTGCACGGAATTGAGATTTGTAAAACGCAAACAAAAACTTGATCCAATTGGGAGACCAGCAGGGTTCAGGTTCTGGTCTGAAGCTGTTCTGCCTGAGTTCTGATGGATGGTTTGTCGGTGCAGGAGGGTGCGTGATGGAGTGTGGTCTCAGCTTCAGGACGTCCAGGAGGCGGTGGGTCTCAGATACCAGTGGGGGGGCTCCCACTGTAACAAAGTCCTGCTCTGCTGCCTCGGCATCGACACCAGGAACATCGTACGTCTCTGCTGGACTCCGGTCCTGGTTCTGGTTTTACAGCAGGATCCGGTTCTGGGTCCACTTTGGACATCTTTCTTGTTAGTAATGCTGATCTGTCCTGAACTGGCTATTGTCCAGCAGCTCTTCTGTTTTCAAGTTGGCAGCTGAACAAAGCTGTCAGTACCGGTACCATCAGAACCCGGATCCATGCATGTATTGTTGTTTTTTAAATATTTTATAATGTTTCATCCATAGAGCGGTTGTCCCGTGTCACCTGTGGTTCACTGTGATGATTCTGTGTTTGTGTCCTCAGCTGTTCACGGGTCAGAAGAAGCAGCCGGTCATCGTCCCGATGTACGCCGCTGGTCTGGTGAGTTCTGTTTAGTCCGCTCATGTGACTAATCAACCGATCCGCTGACTGATGGACACCTGGTCTCCTCAGGGGATGCTGGAACCCACCAAAGAACCTGTAAAGCCTGTCTCTGCTGCTGAGATGATCGCCTCGATCGCTCAGACACCTCCTGCTGCGTCAGAGACCAGCTCCTGCCAAGCAGACTCCATCCAGGTGGGACACACAGTAATCTTTAGTTTTTAGGTCCTCCTTGAGCAGGAAGTGAAGTTCTGTTGAACTTCCTGTTGTTGAGTTTGACTTTCTTTGGTTTTCACCCCCCAGGATGTTCTCCCCCCGGTCCAGTTTGACTGGAGCAGCAGCGGCCTTACCAACCCTCTGGACGGTAGGTGGACACCCTCTGTCCTGTCCACTTCTCAAACACTGTTAGGATCTGACCAGTCACAACACACTTCCTGTCAGGTCATTAGCAGGTTGTCCAAATAGGACGTGGTTCTCTAGAACAGTGGTTCCCACACTCGTTGGGGTCATGACCCCATTGTGGATCAAAAAGGGCCACACAGAAGCTCTTGAGATTTCCAGAAATCAAAATGAAACAGAAAAATAATTGCTGAATGTAAATTTCCAGCATAATTGTTACAAAAACTGAACAAAAGTGTCATAAATGGATATAATGAATGTGAGTTGAAGTGATTTTCTTTTTTGCCCCAAGTTCTGTAGCTTTTCAAGCGCGTTCCTTTTCTCACATCAGAGAAGTATCAGGTCGCGTGTCTCGACCGTTCATGTTTTGTGGATCTGAAGCTGAAAAGTTTGGGAACCACTGATGTAGAAAATCAGAACCATGAGGTTAGCTGGACCCAGAGAAATTCTGGGTCAGCCTGGGGGAGGGGCTTCATGTAGAACTCCTTTGTGTGGGAGGGGCTTCCTAACTCACTAACACTGATCTGAGGTCAGTCTGCATGCACCGCTCTGTTAGTAACATGAAGGAGACGCTCTGCTGCATGACATCTCCATCTCTCTTTCTCTGCCCCCCACCCCCACCCCCACCCTGGTGGTCCAGCCAGCGGAGGCTCGGCCGTGTTGAACCTGGACTTCTTTGGTCCTGTGGAGGATTCAGGCTCCAGCAGCTCTGCCTCCATTCCAGGTCAGCAGCTCTTCCTCCTCATCCTCAGTCTGATTGGATCCTCACTGACTGGAGATTGGGTCACATCAGAACCAGAACACCAGGTTTTATGGGCTCGACACACGGGAGGCGACATCGCCTCTCCTCTCTTCATTTTCAACGAGACATGCACGACAAAGCGATAGTCGCGGGTCTCCCTCCTACTAAGCTGCACGGTGGCGCAGTGGTTAGCACTGATGCCTCGCAGCACGAAGGTTGCAGGTTCGAAACTCGGCTGCGGCCTTTCTGCGTGGAGCTGCGTGTTCTCGCCATGCATGCGTGGGTTTCCTCCGGGTACTCCGGTTTCCCCCACAGATCACAACATGCCCTATAGGTTATAAACTGTGAGTCGCTTTGGATAAAAGCGTCTGCTAAATGAAGCGAAACGTGAAAAAACGTGCGTGTGAAAGTTTGCGCTCGTGCACGTGTCGTGCACAGGCGACCCAGCGACTGGATCCCAGAAAGTTGAAATATTTGCAGCTTTTCATCGCCGTCGCTCGGACGAGGACCAATCAACGGAGGTTTCATCCACTGACCAATGAGCAGACAGGATGCTCCGTACACCTCCGAGCAAACATGGAGGAGAAGTTGATTATTATTGTGTTTTATAGTAAAATCAGAAGTAAGATTTCACATAACTCTAGCAGCACCTTGTGAAACATCATATCTACCGCTTTATTAACTCTGAACCGCTTAAATAACCTTAATTCCCTCCAACCTGGCACAGCCAAGCAAAACAACGGAAGTTTAGATTTCGCCATGGAACCGAACGCGTAGACGGCTTTGCCGCGGGCCGCCTCCCATGAGACAGCTAATAAAAGCGACAGCGACGAATTTCGCTGATCGCTGTTGTTTGTCGCCTCCCGTGTGTCGAGCCCATTAGTCTGTTCCTTCTCCAGAATGGAGCATGCGGAGACCTGAGCAGCTCAGTTTTCCTTTTCTAGGATTGTTTGAATAAAAACTTTGAACCTTAAATCTGTTCTGTTGGATTACTGGTTCTGATCTGGTCCCACCTGTGATTCTCTTTCATCACGTTTGGACTCGTCTCGACCAGGGGGGGGGGTTCTGTAGAGGACAGAACAAACCAGAGCTGGTTCCCAGCTAGTCTTGCTGGAGAACGGTCAGAACCTCCTGTCTGCAGCGCCCTCTACTGTCTGCTCAGTAGAACATAGAACCTCACTACGTCCCACCTGTCCACCCCAACCTCCTCAGAGGGAACGGTTCTGGTTCTGGTCCGTTGCTTCCTTTAGCTTTTAGTGGACTCCTGTGATTGTTGCTGTTTGTCTTTGTCTCACTTCCGTCTCAGGCGTGGACCCTGAGCTGTTTGAGCTGACCACGGCCAAACTGGACCCTGGCGGCGCTGGCAGCCGGGTGGCCGACGCCTTTGCCCGCCTCATGTCCACCATGGAGAAGACCAGCACGTCCACTAGGTGTGTTGGTGTCCCGTTGCAGCTGTGTGTGATCAGGAAACAGACCTGAGACCAGATTTTGTCTCCTTTTGAACAGGAAGCCGAGGAAAGACGAGAATCTGAGTGATGAGGCGTCTAAAGTAATCGCGGTCCTGCCCGACCTCTCCTTTATGCAGGCCAAGGTTCTGATGTTTCCCGCCACTCTGACTCCCCTCCGCTCACAGGCCATGGCTGAATGAAGTCCCGCCCATCACCGGCTCATAGCCCCACCCACTTTACCCTTTAGTTCTCTAATCAGATGTTTATTTCTATAATTGAGTTGTTGATTTTCTTCATTTAGGTTTTCAGAATAAAGCTAAGCATTTATGGGGGGGCAGTCATGTCAGGGATTCAACGTTTTAACTGATTCTGATGCTTTTATTTTGGCGGGAGTGTGAAGGAAACCTGCTGAAGCTCTTTAAATCAAACTGAAGTGTGTAAATCTATAAATAACCTGTATGAATTCATATGTTTATATAGAGAATCTTTATAAATCTATTTATGGACTTGAAACCACACTGCCTGCTGAACCCAGCTGAATGTTTGTCCTGGTTTTTTACCCCCACCCTCCCCCACAGAGCCTAGAGGGACATTCAGTCATTTCCATCTGGTATTCTGACTAAAGGATGTTCTTCTAGGAACCTGAATCCTCAGCAGAAATCATGTTTGTACAAAAGCTGATGCTCAGGTTTCTGGAATAAACCAGCTGGATGTGCGTGAAATGTCCCTTTAGTCCTCGGCTCTTCGTCCATCCACACGTCTGTTTTTTTCCGTCTCCCTCTTGTTTTTGTTGTTTTGGGGTAAAAACGAGACGTTCCGGTAAAACCACTCCAACTCTGAGCGGAGCGCTCACATCAGAGGGAAAGTAAGGGACCAATCAGTGGTTTTGTTGTTTTTGCTCGTACGGCTGTCGCTGGAGGATTTTGCACATTGTAAAGATGAAATGGATGTAATTTTAGTTCACTGTGGCTTTAGACTGTACAGGTTAACGGTGGACTGTCCGTGTTCGGGGGAGTTCCTATGGAAACAAGCGGAATCACTGGAAAAGCCCATCAGGAGCTTCCGTGCATGCCCAGGTTCTTCTCAGACCACCCGTGTGTAAATTTTAGTGTTCAAAGATTAAAATGCTTTAAGTGAGACACCTTGTGTTCTGGTTCTGTTCACTTCTCGAAGCAGGAAGCAGCTTCTGGAGAAGATCAGATTCTAGGGATTGCACCGTCACCCTCTCTGGACCTGGAGCTGCCGGGTCAAAATCTGGAATCGAAAACTCTTCACGTTTAAACTTCAACACTTTTTACTAAAACAGAACCGGTCTCATCGGTTCTAGCTGCAGCTGTCCGACGTTCAGAAGGTTTTTATTTTTAGATCAGTCACGATGACCCCATCCAGCTTCAAGTTCTGTGGTGACCGGACTTGAGCGGCTCACAGAACCGTCAGCGGAAAATTCTGAGATTTTGATCTGTGACCGATTCTATGAAACGAGAAGTTCTGAAACACTAAAGCGGTCCATCTAAGGAGGCCCAAGCAGAACCTCAGCCAGACGCCACAAAGGTTGCAGACCAGAACCAGGGGTTGTATGAACTAGTCGACTTCACTGCTCTGTGACTTTTTATGCCTTTCATCGACTAGTCGCTGTCACATGATGATGACAAGATGCAGTCCTTGGAAAAGACAGGTGACGAGCCCCTGCGCGTCTGGATCGAGGCGGAGGCAACACACTGTGCCAGAGCGTCGGTACTGACACCCGCTATAAAATGGACATTCAACCAAATTGTGACGTTTACCCTCTTGCAATTTAACCTTCCCCTCACCCCCATCCTAACCTTAACCAGCCTGCGCATGCAAAGCTCTGATTGTTGACGCGCTCCAGACATCTGCGTCCTGAGCACGGCCACAGTAACATTATCAAATCAGGTGTCGCCAACTCAAACACTAATTTAACACGTGATCGTTCATGTCGGCTCATTTCCTTTTATGTTTTCTGTCTTTTATTCTTTTATTTGTGCCTGATGCGTTTCGCTGCTGTGGATCGGGGCGCATCACCTGTTTTGTCCTCAGTGACGCACCTCACTGATGCGGCCGGCGAGCACTCCGCTGTTTTAGCGGTCGGTAGATCTTTTAGAACTGCAGTTCAAAGGTAACTCATGAGGTGAATATATATGAACCCAGGTAGCAGTTTCTCTTTAGGATTGAGAGGAGATGCAGGAAGATAATAAACAGACAGGACAGAAAAATAGTCAAATAAAAACAAGTTAGTTTTTGTACCTGCTGGTTGCAACAAACAGACACCATTGAAGGTCATCAGAAGTGAGGAACAGAAAATGAAATAATTATTTTAATGTTTAGAGCAGCAGGAACTCCGAGAGGCTGCAGGCGCATCAGTGAGTTTGCGGCCGCTGCGCGGGGGGAGGGGGGAGAGGGCTGAAGCAGGGGGAGGGGGGAGAGGGCTGAAGCAGGGGGAGGGGGGAGGGGGCTGAAGCAGGGGGAGGGGGGAGAGGGCTGAAGCAGAAACTACCGTTGTTAAAAGAAATGTGTTTAACTTTGAAAATGTGGGCGCAATTTTAATTGTCAAAAACTCCAGCGAACCAACCGACCCCCCTCCCCCTTCAGGTGTATGACATCATCAACGACTAGTCGAAGTCGACTCGATTTTCATTACTTGACTGTCGACTTTAAAAAAAATTAAGTCATGCAGCCCCTAACCAGAACCAGGGATCGCTCTGATTGACCTTGAGGTTCTGGAGACTGTATAGCAGGAATTCTTGGGAAGTCTTTACAGTAAGGGTTCCTTTATAAACGTTCCCGATGGTAACTAAAAGTGTCCTTAAGGTTAAGACAAAGGGCTGGGGGGGGGGGGTTCTGATTAAATGTCATGTGACCAGCAGGTTCCTTGGAGTAGTTCTGGTGGAACCAGACGCCCGGACTCATCAGAGCGAGAAAAGAAACGACAGGAAGAGCGCGTATCAAACATCTCCTTCATTCTTTTAATAGACATTGTGCCACAAAAATGTCACGTCTTCATCCACCAATCACGTGCTTCCATTCCTGCTCTACCACCTCAAACTTTATGTATAAATATTTACAGTTTACAAACCCGGAGCTGGACGTCCCAACGCCACTCCAACACATCACGGGAAGAGAACCGGCAGCGTGCGCGCGCACACAGGAATGTTACGGGGGAGATGGAGGGGAGCAGCGGACTTCTGCCATGAAGGCGCGTGGACTGAAAGGGCGGAGTCAGCTGGCGTGCACACTGCCGGTTCCAGCGTGCGCTTCGTGTCACACTGCTCTGATGAGCAGCAGGAGCCAAACGGACTCTTTCTTTTTAAAAACGGTGTCATGTGATAGGTGGGGGGGCCTTACAGTCCTGATGATTCACTGGGTGACACCTGTTGGAGCGTGATACCCAGAATCCCATCTGTCCGTCCGTCTGGGGCGAGGAGGGGCTGCGGCTCTCAGCAGCAGCCTCCTGATGAAGTGTTGACTGGCTTGCTCTGGATCTTGACGTTGGACTTCTCAGCGGCGCCGGCCGTGGCCCCAGGGCCCATCCTCTTCTTGATTTCGGCCGCCATCGTCATGAAGGCCTGCTCCACGTTGGTGGCGCTCTTAGCGCTCGTCTCCAGGAACGGGATTCCCAGGTTATCGGCAAACTCCTGCAAAAGAATGAGATGGGTCAGCTCTCTGAGGTTCTGGTGATCAAGGGTCCACTCTGGATCAGAACCGGTTTCTTGAAGTTCTGATATTCCAAACTGACAAACATTTTAGGGTATTTTTTCATGCGGAAGACTAACCGCTGAATCACAAAGATGCTTTTATTTTGAAATTTGACAAGATTAAAGGATTCCTGAAATCAGCATCAGACCCCGCCCCACCTACAGATCAGATGGAACCCAGAACTTCCTCTGACCCCCTGATGACCAGAACCCATCTCTGCTGGCCCTCAGGGTCCCGTACCTTGGCCGTGGTGTAGTCCACCACCTTCTTGGTGGTGAGGTCACACTTGTTGCCCACCAACAGCTTGTTGACATTCTCGCTGGCGTAGCGGTCGATCTCCTGGAGCCACTGTTTCACGTTGTTGAAGGACTCCTAAAGACCACAAGCACACAGTTCAACCCCCCCAGAGGAAACAGTTTGGCCCAGGCTGGCCCATGACCCAGCTCGGCCCAAACCAGCATGACGACAAGCTCAGCTTCTGACCCAGTTTTGGAGCGGATGCTCAGAATAGACATGAACCCGGTCCAGGATGAACTGTTACCAGAACCTGTTCTTGTCCTCTAGCTACAACATAAGAACATCATGACCAGAGAGCTGAACTTCAGGTACACCGAGGGTCAGAGGTCACTCACCTGATCTGTGACATCATAAACCACTATGATGCCATGAGCTCCTCTGTAGTAGCTGGACGTGATTGTCCGGAACCGCTCCTGACCAGCTGTGTCCCACTGAGGGGGCAGAACACACACAAGCTCAAAATACATAACACACACACACACACACACACACACACACACACACACACACACACACACACACACACACACACACACACACACACACACACACACACACACACACACACACACACACACACACACACACACACACACACACGTCTCCCTACAATCTGCAGCTTGATGGTCTTCCCATCCAGCTCGATGGTTCTGATCTTGAAGTCCACTCCGATGGTGCTGATGTAGCTCTCGGTGTACGTGTCATCCTGAGTCAAACACAAACAGGTGAGTAAGGTTCCCGCAGCCTACCAGCTGCCTGCTGTGCTGCAGGTGGAGTACTTACAGCAAAGCGGAGGAGGAGACAGGATTTTCCCACTCCGGAGTCTCCGATCAGCAGCAGCTTAAATAAATAATCACTGAGGACACAAAACAGAACATGAATATTTATGAGGGGTGTCATCGACCAATCACCTTTAGGCTTCGAGGCGTGTCATCACACTCCAACTCTAAAAACGTTTTAAAACATTCCGAAACCTGTAATATTGCATGGGTTCGTGCTAAAATCCACATAGAGAAAGAGGTTCTGTTCAACCACCACTAAGAGTTTTACAGAACACATCAAATGGAAAGATCTTTCGTGCTGCATTCTGGTTTATTTGTAAAGATCTCCACAAAAGTGGCTAGACTGGAGCTCCAAACCATGACAGGACCTCTGCCGTGTCTCACCGATGCAAGGTCTACTTTCCTGGCCTCACCTAAACGTTCATCATGGACCCTGTTCTCTCTGATCACATTACCCCAGTGCTGGCTGCTCTGCACTGGCTCCCGGTAAAATATCGAGCTCAGTTTAAAATCTTAACTCTCGTTTATAAGGCCCTCCAGGGCAGTGCCCCCCCCCGTATATTATTGCGCTTTTGAACAGGTATGCTCCATCTCGGGCTCTTCGCTCAGCCGAGCAGGAACTTCTGGTGGTCCCCCGGTCGAAGTTTCGATCGAGGGGTAGTCGTGCTTTTTCTATTTTTGCTCCAACTCTGTGGAACGAATTGCCACTGAGCATTAGGCAGGCACCATCCCTTCAAGTCTTTAAGTCTCGTTTAAAGACTCATTTTTATCCGATTGCGTTTCAGCGCTAGGGTCACTTGAATTGCCCTAACATTATGGTTTTAACTATTCTTCTTTTTATACCGGATGCTTGATTTTATTTTGTCTGACATTTGTTTTTTTTAATCGATTGGTCTTATTCCAATATCTCTTATCTGTAATGCTGTTTGCTTGCTATTTTACGATTTTATGTTTTTATCCTGCTTTTATGCCCATGTATTGAGAATGTTTTTCTTTTAATGATGTTGTTCAGCACCTTGGGCTTCGGATAATGTTGTAGAAGGTGCTCTACAAATAAAATTTGATTGATTGATTGATTGATCCTCAGTGAAGCTCTGACTCTGCACGTCAAGATCTGAATCTGCAAAGCTGGAACATATCTGAGGAAGTTTGTGATCTGCTGAAGGATGAATCTTCTCGAGTTCTGGGTCTTGTCTTTTTCCTGATAAAGATTCTTCATCAGTTTACTCTGATTGTGATGGACACTCAGGCCTGGAACCGGGTCAAAGACCAGCCAAGAGCCAAAGAAAAACTCCTTCAGAAATTCTAGAGAACTCCTGAAGCAGAACCACTTTAAAAGAATCATGAGAAGAAAATCTGAGAACAGAAAGAAATGAGGACTGGATGAGTTCTGGACCGAATCAGAACATTCGGGAGAGTATTTACAAACTGTATTAATTTCTAGTATGAGCTGGTTCTGACTAGAGGCCGACCGATATGTTCAATTTTTTCTATATCGGCTGAAATTATTTTTAAAAGACGATACAAAAATTTTAAAAATCAGGCACCTTTTTCATTGTTTACACCTGAGGGAAAATTCCACCCATAAGTAAAATTGTGTCTGTTAGATTTCCCAGAGTTAGATAAATGAGAAAAAGGATTTTGTAGCTAACAAGCTCAGTCATTCTCCTGATCTGGAAGCAGTAAGTTTCGCTTTAGCTTAGCATAAAACTATGAACTATTTATGTATAGTTTAGATTATATTTTTACTACAGTGTGGTAGGGTGCCTTACTTTGGGAGTTTTTTTTTACTTGAAGATTCTTCCTCGACCTTTGCACCATTATTCTGGGTACTGCTTGATTTTCTTCATTTTAAACCCTTAAGAAAAAAACTCGAATCGGTTATATTTTCTACAGTTCTGTTTGCACATTGTTAAGGCTTTGAGTTTGTCTTATATTTGAAGTTCAATAAAGATTGAGAGATTTGACTTATTTAATTTCTATTGCACACAGTGAGTGTTCAGTTGTCTTTCACATATATATATATACATATATATATATATATATATATATATATATATATATATATATATAAATCTTTAAAAAAATCTGTATCGGCATTGGCCTTAAAAAAACATATCGGTCGGCCTCTTGTTCTGACCCATTCGTAACAGAACAGATGGACACTATTTAGAAAATAAAACTATGAAGTAGTTTACTTCTGCTGATGTTTGCCTGCTGGCCCTGTAATGTACCTGTCCAGGTGTAGCCCCGCCAGTCACCTGGTGACTGATAAATGACCCGCACTTGTACAGCGCCACTCAGAGTAAGGACTCCAAAGCGCTTTACACTACAGTGTATCATTCATCCATTCACACACACATGCACTGGTGGGGACGAGCTACGATGTAGCCACAGCTGCCCTGGGGTGCACTGACAGAGGCGAGGCTGCCAGCCACCGGCGCCTCCGTCCACCACCAGCAGGCAAGGTGGGTTAAGTGTCTTGCCCAAGGACACAGCCGCAGAAGCCGGGATCGAACCTACAACCTTCCGATTACCCGCTCAACCTGTTGAGCTACTGCTGCCCCTGACGAAGAAAGACACCCGCTACCGGAGACCCCATTCAGGAATATAAATAAATAAATAAAGAGTTCTACTGCTGGACCAATCAGCTCAATATTCGGTTACTGTTTAGTCGGGACTTTAACTATCAAATTACAAAACCACTTCCTGTTAGCCGACACCTGGCACGACTCGGTTCGACCCGGTTTGGTCGGTTCATGTATGAAGCCACTGGTGCAGTCTGTCAGCTGAACGGAACCCTCCGAAAGTAACTAAGCAATCAGAGAGTAACCGCGCTGTCAGAGTACCGGTCCAACTCCCAACCCGCCCGTTAAATTAAGGTTAACGCACCCATCACAGTAACCAACAACCCCGTCAGCCTAACTGTTAGCCTGCTGGGCTAGCTGCTAGCGCTACCAGAGTGAAAACATCGCTAACAGATTATTTCTTGACTATCATGGCGCTTTCCGGACCGGAACCCAACGATATCAACAGGACCAGATGTTAAACAACCTGGGATGACACCAAAATGTCTGAGCAGCTGTCAGCCAGCCTGCTGAACACCGACACCAGAGCCGCTGACGAGCCACTCCGCCCGAATAGCTCAGTTAGCCTCCCCGGCTGAATTGACAGCTGAACCGGTCCGGACACAACCAAAAGCCGAACTTACTATTCTGGATTCATCGTTGACTACCGGACGTCACCTGTCGTCGCCGTGGACGCAGTTGGAGGTTTTTTATGGTGGATTCTAACCGACTCCGGACTCTTCTTACAAATGATTTTTTTCGCCACGAACTAAAGTGGCAGAACAGCGTAATCGAATCAAATATGGCTGTCCGACTACAACTTACCCGGAAATACCAAACAGACGGAATCATGGGTACTGTAGTTTTAAGTCAGATACCCCACCATGAGAGACCCTAAGAAGAGCTGTTTCAGTAGAATGAGCTCTACGAAAACCTGACTGGAAGCTATCATAGATGTTATGTTCATCAAGAGCAGCTGTGAGTTGTTTAGCCACAACCTTTTCCAAGATCTTGGAGATGAACGGAAGTTTAGAGATGGGTCTGAAGCTGCTATGGAGAGAGGGGTCGAGACTCGGTTTTTTAAGAAGCGGGTGGATTACAGCGTTCTTAAAGTAAGCAGGGACCTGACCAGAAACCAGAGAAGCATTAATTATAGAGAGCACGCTGGGACCGATGGACTGAAAAGCACTTTTAAACAAAGATGAGGGTAAGATGTGGAGGGGGCATGCAGAGGTCTTCATAGAGTTAACTAGTTTGGTTAACTCAGGCAAAGAAACAGGAGCAAAGCTATCTAGGATGATGGGCCTGGTTGTAGTCGGGAGAGGCGGCGATAAGGCTGAAGGAGAGATGCTAGATCTAACCTTAACGCATTGCAGCCACTGGGGGGGGGGGGGGGGGAATTAGTCAGATGTGTAATCCTACCCTAAAACGAACACAGGAGTGTGACCCAGAATTTGAAGCCCTCACTAGAGTAGTGTTTGTTATTGACCCTGTGGTGAACTCATGACATGTCCCAGGTAACTCCACCCCTCACCCGCTGACTGCTTGATGGGCCCCACTCCTCTGTAGGAGTCATTCAATGGTGAAGGAATATATTAACTAAGATTTAAGTGTTTATTTTCCAGATGTTGTCTTTGTACATGTTTTATTTGCGTACATCATTTAAAAACAATTTAAAAAATTGAACTGAAGATTGTACATCATTGACCTGATACGCGTCTGTGTGTGTGTGTGTTGTATATTTGAGCATTACATTAGTAAATCTGTATAAACAGAGATTATAATAAACTGCACCTCTACAATTTTCTCCAGTTATTAATCTGTAAAATGGACACGACTCTTCAGAATGTCTCCTTTAACAGCTGAAGACGCATCGGACATCAGCACAGTTCACTTTTCAACACATAAACATCATGTGGCTCTACGTCTTTTCTTAGGGACACGTCTCTGTCTCTGTCCCTGACAGCAGACTGAGACAGAGGTACCGGTTCTGCCTCCAGCTGCTGTTCTCTAGCCTGATTTGTATGTTTTGGGTTTCACATCATGACGATAAATGACCCGCGCTTGTATAGCGCCTTTCAGAGTCAGAGGACTCCAAAGCGCTTTACACCACAGTGTACCATTCATCTGTCACCTTCACATGTCTAAAACTGAAACGTCTCCAAATGATGGCATGGACGTAAAACTTTTAGCTTCTCTGTTTGGAACATGGAGCTGTTCACTAGTGAGTCAGTAATGTACAATCTGGTGCACTATAGTGAACCGGTGTTCTGTCTGAATTTTATCAGATGAAACATTTTCACGTCCCCAGCTTCAGAAAGTTTCATTTAACAAGACTTTTGAGATTAGATACAGCAGAACAGATCTGAGACCAACACTCCAGGAAGTCCAGCTGCAAGCTGGTAGATAAAACAATCAAAATGAACAGTGAGAGTTAAAAATATCTGCTGAGGTGGGAAGAAATTCAACAAATGAGTTCACTAGATAATAAAAAAATAAGCTAAATTAAAACAAATACTATCTAATTCTTAAAATTAACAAAAATAAAAAACAAACATACCCGGAAATAAAAACAAATCAAATTAATAAATAATAAAATAAAACCTAATAAGAAGTTTCATAAGGATCGGTACCTGCTGCATCACCTACGGCTAAACTAGAAGCTAATCTAGGCTAACACACCTAACAGACTCAAACAAACACACACACACACACACACACACACACACACACACACACACACACACACACACACTAAGCCCAAGTGTAAATACAGGCCCAGAGCCGGAGCCAGCCCAAGGTATATACAAATTTAGCGACTGCGTTGGGTCCCCCATACCACCAGGAGGCCCCCAAGAGCACCAAGATGACATGAGGAAAAGAAAGATTTGATAAATTTAAATATTTAAAATTAAATTAAAAAAATGTATTATGTAAACTACTGTAAATTCATAATTCCATGCTTTCTTCTTTTTAAACACAGAAACAGTTTTGTTTACCTGTTTTGTAGCTACAGTTTCGCCGACGGCGAAACTGTAGCTACAAAACAGGTAAACAAAACTGTTTCTGTGTTCAAAAAGAATGAAAGCATGGAATTAGAACCACGACACAGCAAGAACACACCTAAGATACTGTAAATTCAGAGTTGGTCTGCTGATGTTACTTTCATCCAATAACACATTTTGGAATGAAAGCAGCTATTGGACCGTCCAGTTTTCTGTTTCACCAAAGCACTTCCCTGGGTCCTCCACTCATAACGCACTTGTGTGTTTAGCAACAGAACATCGCTGGTGTGAGAGGATCTCCGCTCAATTATATCATAGAAGGAGAAAAGGCTGGTTGCTATCACTTCACATTTAGGACAACCTACCCATAAAGAAAATCGCCGTTTGAAGTCACGGACAACAAAAGACGTAGAAAACAGCGACTGGTGTATCTCGTTTTTCCTCCGGCATCGCAAGTTTCCGGTTCCAGCAGAAGCATCTCAGCGAAGATACCTGAGGCGAGGAATGAGTGTTCCATGACTGTGTTTGCATTTAAACGTAGTTTGTTTGCAGATTTGCAATAACAGTTTTAAGGTGTCTGATCACTCTCAGCTGGAACAGAAGGTAGATAGTTTCTTTTATTACTTTTAAAGGCACAAACATCATGTTCATTTTTCATCTCAATAAATCCAACAGGTATAATATACACATATCTATACACACAAGGTTTATGTTTATGCTGAAATTATTATTTTTTTAGATATTTGGTCCTCAGTAACAGAAAAAAAATGTTATCAGCATGTACAAAGTTTCACTTCTAGGAATTAGAACAACATCAATAAAAAATTCTTAGCAACCGTTTGTTGTGGTCCTTGTGGAGTGGGTGGGGCCTGTGACTCATCAGCCCACAGCTTTGTGTTTGCCGCCACAGCAGTGGCAGGCCACGCCACAGCGGTGACATGCCCTGAGGGGGGCGTAGCAGCACATGCAGGGCGCAACCAGGGACAGGCCTATCAAAGCCGTCCAGCGTAGGCAGAAACGTTCGTCACTGGTATCACAGGAGCACGGGTCTATATAGTCCCCCTCTGGGTCCGACATGCAGTGGTACAGCAGACTGTCGGCGCACCACATAAAACTTACTCGTCGGATGCAGGTCTGGACGGGGTCAGGGGCCTCCTGGCAGTGGCCACGCCCATTGTCCTCGCGGCTGAACATGTCCTGACAGTAGACACAGCGAAGATGCTTTGAGTCCTCCAGTTGCCATTTGTGTTTGGGTGGAAGGGCCCATGGTGGCAGCATCACCATTGACTTGTGACCTCCAGCCCGCTCCAGGCAACCGTGTTTACCATCATACCGCTGCACATTACAGCCTAGCGGGTACGGATAGGTGTAGTCACGTTTCGGTGGTTCACTCTTGGTGAAATGTACGCAGGCATCAGGGTTGTATGGCTGCACCAGATGGTCACGCGCTGGATTGGCGTGTCGGTAGTCCTCATAGCCAGTGACCCAGGTCCGCTTGGGAGGGTTAATACATACGATTTCCTCTTCTTCCACAGGGAAGCTGACACGATGAGGAAACATGTGAAGTGCCTGAGAGGCCCAAAGGACAAAATTAGGTCCAGAAATCAGAGGAGTCAAATTTAAAAAATGTTTTTGTTTCAAACGGGTCACGAGCTGGAGCCGGACCTGGTGCTCGAGCTGGTGCCAGCGTCACATGACAGAAAGGAAAAACAGAACATTTCCTTTGTTGCCTTTTAGGTTTTGACTAAAACAGAAGATGAAATAAAATGGATCTTGGGTAAAGCTGCTTACTCGATTAAGAGCGTAGGGGTCCAGGGGCCGGTGCTGTTCAGAGAAGTGCTCCAGAATACAGTGGTGCCGACGGGGTTCACTGAACGTCTCTCTCCTCTGAGAGGAGTTGGAGGAGCTGTCTGTCGCAGTCTGCATAGAAGAGTAAAGGTAAGCATGAAGACTATGGGTAAAGCTTCTACAGGCCTGAACGGGACCCAGGCTGTTGGGTCAAACTACAAAAGATGTTGGTATAAAAGCCAGCCACTGACAGTCCAAATAACCAAAACACACACAACTACAAGTCCAACATTGCCAAAATTGTCAGCTTCTCCATGACCATTGACAACACCACGGTTACCCCCACCCCTCGGGTTAAGAGTCTGGGTGTCGTCCTCGACAGCTCTCTCTCGTTTCAGGCTCACATCGATAACATAACCCGGTCTGCATATTTCACCTCCGACCCATAAATCGTCTCCGCCCTTCCCTTACGTCTAACGCTACAGCCATCCTAGTCAGTAGCCTTGTTACCTCCCGCCTTGACTGCTGTAATTCACTTCTGTACGGTCTCCCTAGCAAACTCACTCATAAACTCCAACTAGTTCAGAATCCAGCAGCACGTGTTATTAGTAGAACGGACACTTTCCACCACATCACCCCGGTCCTTCAGCAGCTTCATTGGCTTCCCATAAAATTCTGATCCATCTTTAAAATTCTACTCCATACATTCAAAGCCATCCATTCCACATCCCCTCCATACATTACCAGCCTCATTACCATTGCTACACCCTGCCGTTCTCTCAGATCCTCCTCCTCCATCCATCTGGTGATTCCCTCATTCCACCTCAGCACCACGGGGAGTAGGACTTTCAGCTGCTCTGCTCCCCATCTCTGGAGCTCTCTGTCTCCTGACATCAGAAACACCGATAGCTTCAACCTCTTCAAAACCAAACTCAAAACCCATTTGTTCCAAACCACTTATTGTTTGTGATTTCATCTATTTTATTCTGTTTTCTTGTCCTTTAGTTGTTTTATTTGTATTTTTATTGTGTTCTGTGTTCTTTCTCCTGTAAAGTGACCTTGGGTGACCTGACAGGCGCTTTTTAAATAAAATGTATTATTATTATTATTAACTAGGAATTACCTTGAGAACGTGGTCCTAAACCCCACCATGTCCGACCCACATCAATGGTTCACAGCTCTGAGCAGCCTAGGAGGACATTCACAACCATAATCCCAGAATTCTGATCGGGACTTCCTCCCAAAATATTCTTGGAGTGCAGATGGACCCATACTTTGGCTCCACCGGTCACTAAGCACCAGTGTTCCACAGAGCCCTATGCTGAGCCCATGTTGTTCTCCCTTTGAAACCATTATGGGTCCCTGGACTGCTCTAACAGAAACCCAGTCCACCCTGCCTTTCAGGCTCAAACACATCCAAGGAAACCAGGTTCAGATTTTTCCAGCTTTTTAAAGGTATCTCCAGAACTAACGTACCTTCCGACACTGAAGGCAGCAGGTGTTGATGCACTAAAACAAACATACATTGAGATCATCTTTGCCACCTTTGGTTTCTTAATTCTACAACTTTATCTGGGACAGGTCAGAACTGCAGCAAGCCAGTCCAGAACTTGTCTCTGGAACAGATGTGGGCCTGGAGGCAGAAGACCTGTTCCATCAGAACTCTGAATCAAACCTGTACCACTACAGAGCCAGGCTTTTGGACCGGGTGCTGACTAGATTCTGGAAGCTCCCCTACCTTTTTTGGTTCTGAAGCAAACAGAGTCCATTTTTCCCAGAAAAAACCTGGAATTCTGATCCATTTGATTTATAGTCTTACTGTTGTTCAGGACAGGATTTCTAGGCGTAGCCGTGGTGTTGAGTGTGTGGAGTTTGGTGGCACCTGGGTCAGGAGAGAGGTCCTGCCTCAAGTGGAGGAGTTCAAGTATTTTGGAGTCTTGTTCACAAGTGAGGGAAGGAGGGAGCGGGAGATCGACAGACGGATTGGTCCGGCGTCTGCAGTGATGCGGACGCTGAACCGCTCTGTTGTGGTGAAGAAGGAGCTGAGCTGGAAATCAAGGCTCTAGATTTACCGGTCGATCTACCATCCAGTCCTCACCTATGGTCATGAGCTTTGGGTAATGACCGAAAGAACAAGATCGCGGATACAAGCGGCCAAAATGAGTTTTATGTTTATGTTTATGTATTTGGCCGACGCTTTTGTTCAAAGAGACTTACAAGTGATAATCGGCATGTTGCCCTTGAGGCTAACAACAACAATAACAACAACTTGACATCAATCATGGAGAGTAGGGAACAAGGAGTGGACAGTAGAGAGGGGGGACGGGTGCAGGGAGGGTGCTAGTTAATAAGATGCTCTCTGAAGAGCAGGGTCTTCAGGAGTTTCTTGAAAATTGAAAAGGAAGCTCCTGTTCTGGTAGTGTTAGGAAGGTCATTCCACATTTGTGGAACGATGCATGAGAAGAGTCTGGATTGTCCTGAGCGTGGTGTGCACTGCTAGCTGACGATCCTGTGATGACCGGAGCGGCCGGGCCGAGACGTAAGCCTTTGCAAGAGGATTCAGGTAGATGGGAGCCGTACCATCTTGGACTTTGTATGCTAGTGTTAGCAGTTTGAATTTGATGCGTGCTGCTAGCGGTAGCCAGTGGAGCTCAATGAACAGAGGGGTGACGTGTGCTGTTTTTGGCTGATTGAAGACCAGACGCGCCGCTGCGTTCTGGACCATTTGAAGAGGTTTCACAGTACAGCCTGGAAGACCAGTTAGAAGGACGTTGCAGTAATCGAGGCGGGAGACGACAGTAGATTGCACCAGGAGCTGGGTGGCATGTTGTGTTAGGTATGGTCTGATCTTTCGTATGTTATACAGCGCAAAGCGGCATGAACGAGCAACAGAGGCAACATGATCTTTAAAGGTCAGGTGTTCATCAATCACAACACCCAGATGTCGAACTGCCTTTGAAGGAGCCAGAGATAGGAAGTCCAGACTGTGTTCTCAAGTTTTCTCCACAGGGTGGCAAGGCTCAGCCTTAGGGATAGGGTGAGGAGCTCGGACATTCGGGAGAGACTCGCAGTAGAGCCGCTGCTTCCCCCTGTCGAGAGGAGTCCGTTGAGGTGGTTTGGGCATCTTGTTAGGATGCCTCCTGGACGCCTCCCCAGGGAGGTGTTTCAGGCATGTCCTGCCAGAAGGAGGCCCCCTGGTCGACCCAGGACACGTTGCAGAAAGTACATCTCCAATCTGGCCCAGGAACGCCTTGGGGTCCTACTGGAGGAGCTGGTGGAGGTGGCTGGGGAGAAGACAGTCTGGAACTACCTAGTTGGAATGCTGCCCCTGCAACCCGGACCCGGATAGGCGGAAGAAGACGAGACGAGACAACGAGACTGTGGTTAAGGCCCATCCCAGGTGAAGCCCAGATGAGTCGGCACCATTTCTGGACCAGGTCAACATCAGGCTTTATCATACATTCTTCTCATTATCATCTGGAATCACTTTAATTCAGATTCAACATCTCCAGATAAAACCACGCTAATCGCAGGAACACAAGTCTCCACCATATACCCACCGTGAAGACGTCATCGTCACCAAGCTCCGCCTCATTCTGCAGCGTTGATGAGGACGTGGTCGACCCTGGAAAGCAGAAAACACACGGTGACACCAGAACCACACCTCATGATGTTTGTGTGTGTGCAAGCATGCGTGTGTGTGTGTGTGTGCGAGCGATGCTCTACCTTCTGTCAGGTCCTCCAGAGCCTTCCTAACTCCACGGTTGAACGTCCGAGCATCTGATGGGCTTTGGAAAGTCAAACCACACTTCCTGTTGTCGACCTTCCAGTGATGGAAAGTGGGAGTGGCCTTCGTGTAGACCAAGTCCTTCTTTAGGATGCACTCCAGAATCACCTATCAATCAAAGAGTCAACAGGTGACAGAGAAAGTTGGACGGAGTTAGCTTAGCATCTGCTAGCATCTGCAGAGGGGACAAAGGAGCTCATAGACACAGTTGGAGTGTTTGAACCTCCATCATGACGTCCACCTAAACCTCTGTTTATTGGTCTCAGACTCCCCACCTAAACCTCCTGCCAGTGCTTGAGCCTCACCTGTCGGTCTTTGAGGCGCTCTCCGCGGATGAGGAAGGTGTTGTGTCCCAGCGCTCCGTGCGGCAGTAGTCTGCACACACCCACTCTGCTGAGGCAGCCATCTTGAGCTAACCAGCCCCCGCTGGACTCATCTCTTGTCATCACTACTGCTTTGACACGCACAATGTAGCTATCACTGTAGAAAAAGAGTCAATCAATCAGTCAAACTTTATTTATAAAGCACTTTCCTCTGCCTTTACGGAAGCCCGGGGCGCTCAACAACACGTACAAAATGGCAGGTTGATCATTAAAAGAGGCAACAAAAAAGATTAAAATACAATTAAAAGGTATTCACAACAAACAAAATAGCATTACTCAATTTAAAACAGCCAATAAAGATCATGAACCATGTTGCATAAAAGCCAGATGATAAAGATTGGTCTTCAGATGATGCCTAATAATGGTGCCTGTTTAACAGCAAGTGGCAACTCATTCCAAAGAGTTTTAGCCATCACTGACAACTCGTGAAAAACCTGTGTTAGGAGCGTGGAAGGGAACAACCAACAACTCCTGCTCTGCCGAGCAAAGAGCTCCAGATGGGGAACGCCTTTGTAGCAATGCAGCCAGGCATGGAGGAGCACAACCCTGTAAGGTGAAGGATCCGTCAGAGGAAGGTTCTGGTCCCAGAACGTTGCCTCTGACAGAGACGTTTGTGGATGAGACTGAGAGAATGGAGCACATCACAGAGGTGAGAGTTCACATCTGCATTCTCTAGGATTGGTACAACGGTGAAACCAGCAAGGGACTCAGACGCTAGACTTCATGACAGATCTGACTGGACACAGGTCGGACCAAAGACAGGTCTGACACGACATCTTGACAGAGACAGGTCTTACTGGTCCTTGCTTAGTATGAGGATTGCTGTATAGTCACTGACACTAGTCAGTGACTTGATGCAATTTGCTGGGTTCCTTATATAGGAAACATTATTTCTGATTGGCTTAATGAACTGAGCTGTACTGGAATGTTTATTAAGTGAAGTGCCTTGAGACGACTCTTGTCGTGATTTGGCGCTATATAAATAAACTTGAACTGGTGACTGGGCTGATTGTAGACAGTTGTGGACACAAAGGTTTTTGATTGGTCTGTATTCCTCTATGCATGTATTCTTGAAAATCTTCTCCAGTTACTGAATGTGAATTTTCTAACGTCTGCCTTTTACCCTATTCACTAAGCTCTAATATGCTCCAGCATCAGTTTTCCTACCTTCATATGCTCAGATGTAATTGTTGTTCTAATACCTCCGAGACATCTCAGCCAGGTCATGTTTGTAAATGAAAACGTAGCCTTGCTTTGACCTCTACTGACTGCCTATCGTTTACTGATGACACTCAGGTTTCACTCTTTGATTTGTTCCCGACAGGAAATCGTAGAGGACAGTTTTCCTTGTGTCGCTGACCTCATCGGCAGTGAAAGGAGACAGCAGCAGCGCTACAACAGGTCATGACTTGGTGTGTAACTATGGCCAAATTATCTGGAAACAATCCTAAACCAACCTGGGGTCAGACGTTCACCTGCAGGTCAGTCTGCACAGAAACCGCAACCATCGTTCTGGGCTGAACAGGAACAGGCAGAACCGACGATTCCTGATGAGTCACAACATGCAGCAGCCTCCCTCCCAGAGATTAAAGGTGAGTAACTGCATCCACACACACACACACACACACACACACACACACACACACACACACACACGCACGCACACACACACAGCGCTCTGAAGGCCCAGCACCTCCTCCTCTCTGCTCCTTACGGACTCAGAGGAGCTTACAAGAGGAGGATGATGATGAAGATGAGAGAGGAACCCCTCCCCCGAGTTTAAATCAACAGCATGAAACCGCGTCCACGTGACCACCCTGTCACTCGAACACACATGAGGTTGAGCTGGGGTATGTACTCGTGCTCTACAGACTTACTCGTCGGGGCGCGTGTCCTCTGTCATGTTTTCCGTTTCAGCTCCGGTAGAAACGAGCAGCAGCTGCCGCCGCAGCGCGATGCGGCGTCTTCATGTTTCATCTGCGGCGGGGGCAGGAGCGGCGGATGCGGTCCTCTAATCCCGGAGAAGGAGATGTGCTCTGGTTCTCAAACACCTCCTCCTTAACCCATCGCTGGTGGAGAGGAGCGCGAGACCTCCCCCTCCTCCTCCTCCTCCTCCTCCAGTAGCACCTCCTCCTCCTCCTCCTCCTCCTCCTCGCTCAGGTCTGGAATGCGGTGACGGATCGTTGTGCGCTGGTTTCGGTGAGGATGTGGATGGCCTCGGTACCCATCTGCTCCTCACTCCAATGTTGGACTCAAAAAGGAACGGGGGTGGTTACGTCAGACCCGAGGGACCCGCAGAGTCACGTGTCCAAACCACAACAGTAATAATATTAATAATAGCTGTACTTCTGAGTATTTATTTTAGAGTATCGTGATATTTCTCTGAACCTTTAATCTGAAATAATCGATTTCTTAATTTAGCAGTTGCTTTTCAAAATAAGAGTTCCAGCCATCTGCTGCCTCCAGGTAATCATAAAGTGGCTTCTAGACATCTCAGAAGGTGTATTTTGGAGCTCTCACACACACACACACACACACACACACACACACACACACACACACACACACACACACACAAACACCCCTCTGATCAATAATGTACATATTTTTAACAAATTTTTTTTCACATTCAAACAAGTAATGTGTACATCACAGAGTCATTCCTGTTTATAGCCGTAAACAAATACACTTACTAACAATAAGCATGTAAACATTTGTACAAAACTGTTTGGGTAGAATGCAAAATAAACACAAAACAAGCAAACACATTAAAAAAATAATAAACGTTCCACCCACCCGTCACTACATGGATAGCCCCTTAATTTAAACCCAGATCTCAGTTTAGCAACGCAAGGCCTACAGAACCATTTCATTTTTTTCCACAATGCTGGAAATGCTTGCAGAAATGGGCCCCATATATCTTCAAAGTGCCAGGGGTTTGTTTGAATGAACATCTGATTTTTTTCTAACTTTAGACAAGACATGACATCCGCATCCTGCAGCCTCTGTAGGTGTGAGGGAGAAGAAGCATCTTTCCATCTGAGTAAGATAGACCGACCAGCCAGAAGCATGGCAAAAAATAAAGAGTTTATTGAAAGTGTTAAGAGTTTGTTGGTTTTCAAGGACCCCAAAAAGAGCTACAACAGGGTTTGGGTCAAGTCTAGCAGTAAAGACTCTGCATAGTACGTCTATCCTCCAAAATCTATCCAGAAGTGGGAATTTTTAAGTTCTGACATAGTTGTATATCTTAGAGGTAAGGCCTTTAGATGATTTTACTAACATAATGTCAACTGTAACTGCACTGAAACTAGTAGTTTATGTAAAAGGCATTTTAGGAAATGCCAAACCTGAAGGTAGTGAAAGAAATCTGATTTTAAAATGTTGAACTTCTCTTTCATCCATCAAGAGTTGGGAAGCAGGGGCAGCAGCCTAAGCAGTAAGGCCCAGACTTCTCCACTCCCCAACCAGTTGGGCCAGCTCCTCCGGGGGAATCCCAAGCCGTTCCCTGGCCAGCAGAGAGACTTAAGTTCCTTCAGTGCATCCTAGGTCTCCTACTGGTAGGACGTGCCTGGAAAACCTCACAAGGCAGGCATCCTAACAAGATGCCCGAGCCACCTCAACTGGCTCTTCTGGACGTGAAAGAGCAGCAGATCTACTCCGAGCCCCTCCCTGAACTTCTCTTTCAGTTCAGACAACAACAAAAAACTATGACTTCCTCTTGGAGCAAATGATTAAAGCAAGTAATTCCCATTTCTGGAACCTTGAGTCCACTGTGGAAGGTTTAAGATACTGGTTTATGATGGGCCTCTGCTCCAGACTGAGAAATTAGTAAAGCTGAACTGTTTCCTGAATTGACCTCAGATTCTCAGAGTGTTTAACCACAGGATTGTCAAACTGAATGATGGACAATAGGAGCCTGGCAGAACCCATATAGGCCAAAGGGGAAGCACTACCATAAAGAATCTCAAATGTCATCAAATCGGGAAGTTCATGCCGTTCACAATAAAAAGGCTGAATTCTGAATCAGAATTCAGTTTCATATCAACATTGTTCGCTCTAGATAGGAAGAATAGGAGAGGCCACAAACTCACTACACATGAATGGGAAATGTGATAGGTTTGTCCAAGGAAGAATTATATTTCTGATATCTGAAATGTTCACTCTGGACAAAAGGGAATTCTATTATGGATATCTGGAATGTCAGTTTCTGCTCGGGAAAATATAATTATAGATATCTGGAATACATCTGCTTAAAAAATGCTATAATGACTAGAGTATACGCATCGTAGAGTGCTAAAGCTAATGAAGGAAAGCACACAACATGCTTATATGTTTAGGTTTTCGTTTCTACTAAAACAATATTTTTAAAATTGACTTTTCAGAATGCCTTTTTCCCGCACAGACTTGTGCGCCTGAATGCATCACCCAAGTGAATTCTGGGAAGGAGAAAAATATGGCGGGATGTTCAACAGCGCCCAATTACAGCTGGCTGAACTCTTTGCTAACCGTTCCATTTTAGACATGAAATCGGATGTAAACAACTGAGTGGAGATCACCGAGCTTTTCCACTCTTTGTCCGTCGGCAAACATGGCTGAAGGGCGGGAAAGTTTCGAGTCTCCGGCCGGTGTAGGGGCCTCACCGTCGACACCACAAGCAACCAAACCAGCGAGAGCAAACCGCCTGAGCCGAAGCTTCAGGCTGACACAGGCGGCCACCGAGGACATGGACCGCACTCGGAACCAGGTCCCAGGTCAGCAGCCGAACTCCGACTCAATTTCACAATTTAACTTGGAACATTTTAATTCTCGAAGTTGCGATGGTGAGTTCAATGGCCGGTGTTATGTCGACATCAGTGCCCTCGACGGAATTTCTAAACATTTTTTTTTCAAACGGTTTATTTGTTGCTGCTTGGAAATTATGAAGTCACGGTCTAAAAACATAATTAGTTTGAATTTCAGATCAACTAGTTGCTGATTTGTCCGATTAGATGTTGCATTAATGTTTAATATTTATATTAAATACTAATACATTATGTTTAATATCCTAATAAACTGTTAGGAAAATATCACGTTGTTGCCCTGATTATGTTTCTGTCGGATTCCTTTACTGTCTGGTGCTTTTTCCTGCTCCTTGCTGTGGTTTTTGATTTTATCAGGGATCAACGACTCACTTGGTTTTAACGGATTCTCACTGACTTGTAAGTCATAAACTCTAAATCCACTAAAGCCTGTGGGATGAGAGGTTAAAGAGCAAGTCGCCCCCCAAATCAAATTGTTTTTGCTGATAAAAGTTACAAATCAGTGTCTAGTCAGGCTGTTGACACCTGTAGAATAATTTGACACCTGAGCATGACCTAGTTGACATTTAAATATTCTGCCTAAAGCTATCAGTGAGTGCGTTTACATGCAGCCAGTAACCCTTTTAAAACCCGAATATTCACAATAACCCGGTTCCGCAGGTCCATGTAAACACCGCCACAAACCCGGATATGCTCATAACCGGGTTTTTAAAAACCCGGTTACTACACCTGGGGTAACCCTTTTCTAACCCGAGCGTTTGGTCGTGTAAACGCATACCGGGATATCCCCATCGAAGCGTGTGTTCTGCGCATGCTCTGTTCGCAAGGAATCTTGGTCTTTTGAGTAGCGAGACGTCTCGTACGCACCAGAACACCGGAAGTAAACAACAAGTTGGGAGCAACATGGCGAGTCGCGGCACAGCACCACACTTTGAGTGACGAGGAAACTAAAGTGCAAACAAACGCGGTCACTATCGCTTCCGAACTGGGAAACATGTTGCTGTTTTCACGGATACCGGAACAAGAAGAACCGGAAATGACGCATATTGCGCCAGGACGTAGTCCATACGTCCTGGCGCTAACCCAACGTCCGCATTTACATCGGGTTATGCAAGTTAGGGGTAACTCTTTCTATTTATGCTTGTAAACGGGTTATTCTGACTCAGAAACCCGAATCCCGACCTTAACCGGATCATAACCCGGATATTGGCTGCATGTAAACGTAGTTGGTGGTGCTCGGTCTTCAGGTAAAACCTCTGCACTACATTTAAATTTAAATCTGCCATCACTATTAGCTAAGAAGTACCCTATGATGTTAGCTGGTACCATATGATGTCACAGTGCTGGTGTGAGCCTGTGTGTGTGTATTTGTTAGCGGCTCTGCCCTCTTAGTCACAGGCAACGCCTCCTTGTGGTGCATTTTTCAAACAGGAAATGGGAGTGGAACTAGATTCTGGTAGGGGCTGACTTGCTTTTTAAACATTTTCATTCAACAGGTTTTTAGGGAGACCTAGACACTTATGGTTGAGAACCTGTTTGTCTCCTTCCCAGAGTTTAAGACCCCCACTAGGATCCCCAGATCCAAACCAGCTGCTGGTTCCTGTGGAGAGTCTCCTCAGGACTCGGATGTCTCCCACGACATCATCTGGGATGCCACTTCCCCTCCCTGCAGATTCGGTAAATCAGGTGTGACAGTTTGCTTCTTTACTTGTTTGTTATATATCTTATTCAGTATGGGAGGTGCTTGTGTTGCTTTCAGGTAAAAGAGGGAAAAAGCACCCCGTTGGAATGGTGAACATCTCTGAGATTGTCAGCAGGATTGCTCCGACGGTCAGAAACGTTCTGTTCAGGTCCGATCTGATTCAAGTAGTATGATGGAGTCACTGATTGCTGGTGTCACCCCACCTTCCACAGCATGGCAGGCCACAGGTGGCAGAACCGACCCTACAGCAGTGGATCGGAGACAGCGCCGCCATACCCTGCACTCCAGACCTTCAGGCACACAGACCCAAGAGGAAATCTCCGAGGTGTGTCCAGCTCGGCTCTCTGCTGTGATGTTTGTGGTTCTGTTTCCACTGAAAGGACATATGGCACTTACACGTTATCGTCGGTTGGTTTCACACACACTGGTCAGATTTGCGTTTTTGGTTCCGAGGCGACACTACGGACTGATTGGCTGGCTGAAATTACGCATGCCGCCTCCGATCTGCGAGTAGAATGAGCCAGCGTGAGGGGGTTCCCGCATGAACGATTCATTTTCATGCTGGATGCTGTCTGCAGCACGGAGCTGTCGCTCAGTGGGAATGGGAGAAGTAAGTGTGTGTGTGTGTGTGTGTGTGTGTAACTGTCTTTTGCAGGCAAGCAGACAGCTGCTCAGGGGAAAAAGCAGTGGGTGTGTGTCACAAGTTTATGAGGACACACACAGCAACTGAATGAAATAACGTGGTTCAGTCTTCAAAAGCAGCACAGCTCATGCCCACCTTTGTTTACCTTATTATGGAGGACACAGCGGACGTTTCTGTGCGTATGAAACGCCGCCCACAGGCTCGGGGATTTCTGCATTTCTGAGAAGTCCCTCTGATTTTTATGTGAACACTACACCGCCCGTTCAAGACCAAACTCGCGCCATCCAGCCCCACCGAACCCCGACCGTGCCGACACTAATGTGTAAGCGCCAATAGGTGAAACCAAACCAGACTACCAGGACTGGCCCGGGCCTGGGTTAAGGCCTGAGACCAAGTATTGGACTGGGTCAGAGCCTGAAGTCCAGTTCTGAGTTTCTGAGATCTTCAGGTAAGTTCATCACCTGTTTCCTGTCTTTGTTTCCATGGTAACCAGACAGGGGTAACGGTGTGCCTAAAAGCCTGGTTTGGTTCATTTTCAGTACAATGAGTGTAAACTGGCGCAGTTGTGACGACATTTCATATAAAAATGAGTCTGCAGTAAATTCTCCAACAAACTTTCAACTTCTTTGAAAACAAAAAATTGTGTAAAATAAGTAAAAAAAAAAAAAAAAAAAAAAAAACATTTGAAAGGGCCAGCTGGCACGATGAGGCATTTTAGCGATGTTTTACACTAATAACGTTGCCATGGTAATTTTATACCGTTTTTTTTTTTAGGAAACTAACAAGAAAACTTCAACTTTCTCAGAAGCAGCTGAAACAACAGGCTGGACCTTTGGTTCCATGCTGTAGTTCTTTTTTAAAGTACAGAGTAGTTTACCTGTTTTCCCGCTACGTTGCGTTTGTTTACCTGTTGTCCCGCTACGTTGCGTTTGTTTACCTGTTGTCCCGCTACGTTGCGTTTGTTTACCTGTTGTCCCGCTACGTTGCGTTTGTTTACCTGTTGTCCCGCTACGTTGCGTTTGTTTACCTGTTGTCCCGCTACGTTGCGTTTGTTTACCTGTTGTCCCGCTACGTTGCGTTTGCGGCTGCAGCCGCAAACGCAACGTAGCGGGACAACAGGTAAACTACTCTGTACTTTAAAAAACAACTACAGCATGGAATTAGAGACACGACCCAGCAAGAACACACCTAAGCTGAACCTTTGGTGTTTGGGAATATTTTCTACTTTTAGGGAAATTAACTTTCTGATTTTCATTTATAAGTAAATCAACGTTTATTAGTGATAAACTATAATCGAGTGTCTACTAGTGCTGTAGACACACGTAGTCATGATTTTGTCTTTGCTTTCTGCGGCAGATCGAATGGAGTAGACGACTTGCTGAGACTTGCCAAACAGTTTGACCTGAACCTGTTTCATCGTGATGAAGAGGAGAACGTGGACCCCCTGGAGCTCCGGTCTGAAGACGTCCTGGACCGTTCTGGCTGTTTACCCTCACTTCCTGGGATTGGTGGGCCGGCTGTGACTGGAACATCCATGCTGCTGGAGCAGGATCTGCTTCCGGACGAGGACCTGGACCTGTTCCTTGTGCCGACTCAGCAGGCCAGTGGAATCTGGAATCGGACTCCATCTCAGAGCAGATCCATTTCAGCTGCTCCCACAAAGGATTCTGGGAAAATGTCTGGTTCCACTTCAGCGGTTGATGTGACCGGAACCAGACCCACAGTCCAGGATGACTGGGACGACGACGACTTGTTGAACGATTCACTGGTGGTGGAGATGACGCAGAACCCATTGGCCTTCATTGTCCCAAAGTTCTGCTCAACCCAGAACCCAGAACCCCTGGTGACTCAGAGGCAAACAGCAGCTCCCATTAGTGCTGCAAGCTCCGGATCTTCTGTCAGGGTCCAAATGGACCCGAGGATGGACTGGCAGGTGGACCTTCAGCTGACCGGATTTTCCACTCAGACCGGACTGCACAGAATCGAGAGATCCTGTCCGTCAGATGTTGTGAAACCAGAACCACAGCAGATTGGTCCAAAGGGTTCTGAAAGAAGTTCATCATATGCTCAGATCGGTTCCATCAAGCCAGATGGAACCGATCTGACGGAAGATGACCTGGAGACTTTGTTCTCGTTGGACCCAGTCTGGGACGACCCAGCTGACGACGACCTGCTGTGTGAAATGTGTGAGGACCTGGAGAACCAGCTCCAGAAACTCGATACCAAACCTATTCCTGTTCAGTCCAATCAAAGAGCAGTTCTGCAGCAGACCTACAGAACATGTGAGAACCGGATCCAAACAGATGTTGGTGGCCCCTTGGATCGCCCAGTAACCACGGCAACAGGAAAAGGCCCAGAACTGAGATCAGGTGAGTTCCATTGGGTTCTAACAGGTCCTGTTTATGGCGGACGCTTTTGTCCAGAGCTGCAGCAACGTCCACAGCGTCTGAACGTTTGTTCCCAGCAGCGGGGACAGTTGTAAACAAAACAAGAGCTAGTCTCACCAAAGAGCATGTGGACATGCTCGCATTCCTCCACAGCAACTCGGAGTAGGCAGTGCAGAGGAGTAGTACAGTGTGGAGATGTGGGAGGGGGAAAAATAGAAATATAGACTGTTTTAAACTACACACGCTAACAGAATAACGGTTCCGTTTAATTTTGCAATAACTGGGACTAGGGTTGTCACGGTAACCGGTGTAGCGGTAAACCCCGGTAAAAAAGTTGACAATAATAACCGTCTTGTTTTTTAAAACATATATTATCTCGGTGGATTAGCGTGGCTGCGGTGTAGGCGCGGTGACCCTTACCAGCCACCGTATCATCTGCTGAAGTTGCCGGCGGCACATGCGCACTTTGTTGTTTACAACCAAAACTTTCTTGAAGCTAAAGCTGAAATAATGGCCAAAGGAGGAGACGGCAGCGCTCAGGACATTTATTATCCCTCAAACAAGACAAAGTGGGAAGTACGGGCATCTTTTGGATATCTGAAGAATGCCGAGGGACAGCTGATAGAAGACGGCTATCCTGTTTGCAGCACGTGCAGAAAAAGTGTCTGTGAAAGGCAGCAACGCTTCAAATCTCATGACACATCTGCGTGACCATCACCCCCAACTCTACAGTCAACGCAAGGCAAGCTAACGTTAGCGTTTTAGCTAAAATGCGTGATCCGAGGATTTGGGTTGAGGGAGAATGCAACGAGTCGCTATATAAAGCAGCCGCAGCGCCGCTACCTGCATGTAAACCGTGTCGCGGACACCGCCATGTTGAAATGACGCTATGCATTACGGGGCTCCCAGGGGCAGATAAGAGTTGGTCTCTCTCCGAGAATAATTATGAATTTAACAACGATTACTGCCTGATGACATTTTCCCACATCTGCAAAGCTCACTGGAAGGACACAAACCGAGGACAATATTTTCCTGATATAGGGTTTATTACTCAAGTAAGGGTAAAAAAGTATCTGATTAGAAGGCTACTTGAGTACTGAGTATCATCTGAACTAAAAATTTTTAAAATGATGACATCAAACAGACATAAAATAAGAAGTTATGGGCAAATATTGGTATTTTAAAGACTAAAGGGGAAAAATGTAAACAAATAAACAACATAATTACAAAATAACACTTTTTAGGCTAAATTTAGACACAAACTGAGGACAATATTTCCTGATATACAGGGTTTATTTAGTTTCCTGAAAATTTAACATGTTTAAAAAAATACCGCGATAATACCGGAAACCGTGGTAATTTTGGTCACAATAACCGTGAGGTTAAATTTTTACACCGTGACAGCCCTAACTGGGACACTGAGGAATGTGTACTGTGCACTGCAGTGTTTTGTTTTGCACTAAAACTTGAGTTAAACTAGAGTTATTGGAACTGTGTTCCAATAATTATACTGCTTTTATTTTGTTTTAAGCAGAAGATGTTTAGCTTTGGAAAACTTGTGTAATAAAGTCATTTATACAATTTTGGGGGTATTTCTTTAGCTGCTTTTTCAGGACCAGAGCGTTTGCAAACAGGATTTTCCGCGGCTCCCTGGGGAGGGTAAAGGTCGTTTATAAGAGCAGACCGTGGCGGTAATGTGGCGCAATCGTGGTAATTTTATAAAAGATTAGGTGATGGTGGCATAAAAGGGTATGGGGGCGGTCTCTGCGCTGCTGCAGACTTCCGTTCATCTTGTACATAACTTGCTTTTTATTGCGATTGAAGCCGTGATCGTTAAGTTTTTTTTAACAAGCAGCTCCTGAAGGTGTCTGTCCCCATCGGTCCCTGTGCAGTCTCTGGTGGTCTGAGCTTCAGCTCTAACAGAGAGGCTCGTGGAGCTCTGCGGCGCTCCAGTTTGCCATCTCAGCTGATTTTGTTCAAAAGCAAACCTTATTGCCCGTGTTTACTTTCATTTTCAGTACATTTACCAGCCGGAGCTCAGCAATAACTCCCCACGCCATCATGACATCTGCCTCTGTTGCGCCAGGGCGCATACGACAGACCGTTACCGCAATATTACTACCAAGCCAGGCGGAACGAATGCCGCAAAATTCACGCAACGCCATGCCGGCATGGCGCGTTTATAGACATACCACTGTGGTAATATTACGCCGATTAGCCGGCATGGTGTGTCTTATAAAAGAGGCTTTTTAAATATTTTGGTTTTAATTAATTGTACAGCAAAAAAAATCATAAGATTAATTATTTAATTAGTCATTAGAATAATCGGCCATTCGATTAAATAATCGCCAGAATAATCGTTTAGAAAATAATCGTTTACCTACAGCCCTACTGCTCACACATGAGGATATAACAGCAGTTACCATGGAACCCATGAGGGCTGGTTCTCGATGCCTGTCAGAGGCTCCCTCCATAGGTAGGTGTGAACGTCAGCCGGCCAGTCAGTCGGTAGTGGGAACACTATTAACCTACCAGGCTAGACCAGGCCAACTCAGATGTGAAACCCCCATTCTTTGACATTATTGTTTTATTTTTTATTGTTTTTATTTTTTCCGGGTCAGGAGACCCATGAGCCACCCGGAAGCGGATGAGACTTAGGCCCTATTAATACAAATGTGATGTCATCGTGAGAGCTAATGATGTCCCTTCCTTGACGGCTGCTCTCGTGGTCTGCCTGTATCTGTTTATTTATTTACATGTGTGTGTGTTCAGCCTTGGTCAGGCTGCACTGTGAAGACACATTTCTATATGCTTCAGGACGCTGACGCACTGGAAGTTTATTCTGATTCCTGTCTCTCCCTTCCAGTGAAATGCTCAGCGGCTGAGATCGAGCTGAAAAAGCAGCAGGCGATGAAGAGGAGACGGCAGCGACTGCAGGCGATGCAGAACTGACCCGAGATCGCCTTTGTGAAGCTGCTGCTGATTGGTTAAGGAGTTTTTGTGGGTTTTAAATAGTTTTCTGCCAAGTCATTGTCTACAGTAGCCTGGAAGGATCAAACCGACAGAACGGACCATAGGACATGTGAGATTAAACTCCCTCTATGGAAAACCAAAAGTGGTCAAATATGATTTTTAGTAAAACGTTTATATTTTTAAATCAGCTGGTTTTTGATCTAAGATGAAAGAATTAATCCTCTGAAGTAACCCAGAGGGATTCTGGTGGTTTTGGTCTGGTTCTTCAGACTGCTGGCTTTTAAAGCCAATCCAGATGTTTGGTGTAGGAGGAGGTTTAATCGACCCAAGTCCAGGATTTCAGACGGGTCTTTAAACGCATCATTATAGATCCAGGCTTTTATAAACCCTTAACCCACAAACTAATACAGTGTTCTGGTTCTGTTTAATGTGGCTCCGCCCACTTCCTCCCAGCTGTTTGTTTTTCTGAACCGGGTCAAAACAAAACGGGTTTTCACTGATTTGATCAAATAAATAAAATCTGTTTAATAAACCACCGTCCCGAGAGTCGTCTGTACCTTCTTTGGTTCTGATGGTTCCTCAGGGTCCATCTTTACCTCAGGTGAAAATGACAAGCAGTCATTAAAAGAAGGGTTCTGTTGAATTGGGTCAGAACCAACTTTAAGATTCTTTTTTTTTTTTTTTTTTTACCTGAAAAATCTACATGAAACCCATTAGAATCCCACCTGGTGGATGTGCCCCTGTGGGTGGATGTGTAGATCTGGTCTGGGACCTCTAACCCCAGCGTGACCTTTGACACAGTGATGAGGCGGACTCATGAAGCTGCTTCAGCACTGATTTATTCACACAAACAACCCGCGCCGTTTCTCACATGAAACAAAACCAGTTTGGCAAAAGGAACAGAGGAAGAGCAGGCTGTGATTCAAAAGCACCAAAAACGGACGTTAACGGCTCCATAGATAAGTCCGCTGATGAAAGTAGTCCCAAACCGCCGCCGCTGAAACAGACTTCAGAGCTCCGGACCTCCGCCAGGTGCTTCAGAACAATTGGAGTGTTTGAAGAACAAAACGAAAGCCCAACGCGATAACCTGAAGTCGGCCAGTCAGAGGATACGGTTCTGTTCCAAAGTCCCAATCCAGTCAAAACTTTATTTAAAATGTAGATGAAGATCCAGTTTTAGCTGTTGTGTTGTCTGTACTCGACTCTGGCACGCCCACTGAGTCAGGAGCCTTTTTCTGCCTGAATGATCCAAAGGTCAGGGTTAGAAAGACTCCTTTGAAGATGTTCAGGTACCTTCAGACACTGAAGAACTATTGATCCGGACCTGTTTAGGTCCAGTCTGGCTACTGGAGTAAAATATTTGAATCTGATCCGGTTCTGGTTCCGGTTCTTCCTAGTCTTCAGCTACACCAGAACAAATCATCATGCAGGGTCTTAAGACTGCTCCTTTAAATCTCACAATCCAAAGACAAGCTGGTGTGACCTCTGATTGGACGACAAACAGGAAGTGAAACTAAACAACTTCTGATGTTTTTACTTAAAGGAAATGTATTGATTAAATTACCCCACCAAAAAAAAAAGATAATTACAAACAGCTGATTTTCTGCCAGTGTTGATAAAACTAGACCATTAGGATCTGAGTGCCCCCTTCATGACCGGAGGTCCTGGTGGTCCTCTGCTCAGCAGTCAGGCGTCCCAACTCAGTTGAACACCTCCTTGTTGATCCACATCAGGGTCCGGGTCTCATTGGGTTTGCACTCGTACTCGATGTTGCTGAACTTGTTGCCGAACTGGCAGTGCTCCCTCTTGTAGTAGTTGTAGTACTTGGCCTGCCAGACCGTCTCGAACGTCCCCGCCTTTTTAAACTGGACAAGGAGAGACAGAAGACCTCACAAGAACCGGAAAAGCCACACCCCTTCCTGAATGACTCCTGTCCCTGAATAGAGGCCCAGTGCCAACACCTGCACTGCACCCTACGAAGTGCACTTGGACTGAGTGCATGTAAGTAAGGCTTTGAGTGTGCACCCGCTTCACATATGGGATGATAACATTCGAAGGGGTGGACAGTGTGTCATCGACTGCAACGTTTGTGCTGCTGGTCTAGAACTTAATCTCTGATCTGGAACTCTCACTTGTAAAAACTGGATTATAAAATACCAGATAGCCTCCGATGTTAGCTTGATTGATTAGCACCTGCTCTCATGATCTCAACTGGTTTGTGTGGAATGGGTCATCATGTGTTTAGAACTGAAGGGTCCTACGGAGGTCCTAACGAACGCCGCTGCTTCTCCATATGTGTTCACATCCACAACCAGTGGTCACATGAGCTCAGAGGGAACCTGTTTGGGTCTCTGGGGGCCACAGACCCCAGGATGGAACCACTGTCGTAGAGTACCTGCCTGTCTCCTGGAATCTCCTCCATGCTCCTCAGTCTCAGCTGGGAGACACAGCAAACCTGGCTCGTATTGATGATTGATGCTGAAGGAGCAGGACTACCTGTGTGACCTTCAGGTATCTTGTCATGCTATCAGCGGGGACACCCTTTCCTATCCTCTCATTGTTGTCCCTTCGGTGAATCTATTGCCTAGCCCAACACTCTGAGGACCAGCTACATCAGCAGATGTCTCCAGCAGGGTTTGGGATGGTGACCCCCCCCCCCCCCGTAGACACCCCAGTTCGTGTCTCACCTCGATGCTGACTTGGACCGGTTGGCGGTCTCCGCTCTTCGTATGTGGGACGCCCTCTGTGTCGTACAGGCCGTGGTAGACCACCGAGTCCTCGTCCCGGGTCTGCTGCTCCAGAGGGAAGACGATTCCTCCGATGTTCATGTTGCTGAGGGAAAAGAACAGGAAACTCATCCCAAACACAAGACACGGGATCAGATCCGCTTAAACATCTCAGCATCCAACTCATAATGGTTATATGTTGTTGTGATGCTGTTGCTTGGCAACAAATAAAATCATTAACATCTAAGGAAACTAATCAGAACACCATTACAACAAATACATTAGGTCTAGCTAACATTTTCTGTTGTAACTAATAAACGCTCCTTTCTGCCAGCTGGGCTCTTTGGAATCAGACGCGTTCCAGTTTCCAAACGGGTGTTAAAGAGGGCTGCATTCCATTTCTGTTGCTGGGAATGCTGCGTGGAACACATCGTTTATTAAACAGACTAATAATATTTGCAGGTTTTGTTTCTGGTGGAGCGGGATCAGACCGAACCGAACCGAACCACCAGAACGTTCCACCTGAGCCTGCATGTTTTATGCAGTGGGTGTCGGATGCTGCAGCCGCAGGAGGAGGAGGAGGCCGCGGAGGCCCTGCTGCATCTCACCTCCACCGGACAGTTCCGACCCCTACAACAGATCATCTTACGTGGACTCGACGGTTCCAGGCTTCACCACCACCTCGATCTTATATTTGGATCCCGTCAGGAGCTTGATGGTTCGGTTCTGGCCGAACCGGGTTCCGTCCACCTTGAAGAAAACCGGTCCGTCGTTCGGCTGGATCCGAAGCGCCACCGCGATGTTGATGATCGGAGGGACGTCGTCCATGATCCGGGATGCTGCTGTCAGTCACTACACCTGGAGGTCCGAGCTGGAGGAGGACGGGCTGGTGCTGAGGCTGCACCGGAAACTGTATCCGGTCAGGCTTTTCACAATAAAAGCCAAATCTAGGATCAGCGATTTATTAAAGTTGTATCTGTGATCCAACATACGAAAGGATCTTAGACACTATTTTTGGGAGACCAATGACCTCCAACCAGTCAGGAGTTCCTGAAAAGGTTTTTGGTTCCAAATTATTTCAGTTTATTTACAGTAAAACTGGTTTGTTTTCAGAGGCTTTTAGAAATTAAATTAGTGGGAGAAATTAAAATGGAAATAAACAAAGAGGAGAATGATAATGGGGATGTAAATCCAACCATTGTTTGGGATGCAACGAAAGCAGTTATGCGAGGAAACCTCATTTCAAGATCTGCATATTATAAGAAAGAAAGGCAACAAAATTACAAGAGACGGATAGAGGAACTCAAGAACCTGAACAAAAACACAAAGGTACAAACGATCCAGGTTTAATAGAACAAATGAAGGAGGTAAGGAAATTAATAAACGAAATTTTAGAATGTGAATTAGAAAAAAAGCCAGATTTTGAAACAAGCCTATTATGAATCAGGTCCCAAAGCAACTAAACTCTTAACAAGTAGAGGAAACAAGTAATAAACACTATACACAAAATTAAAGATCCCACAAATAATAAAACAGAAACAGATAAAACTGAAAGAATCTTTAAAAATTACTAGTATGAAGAGCTCTGTACCTAAATCAGCAGATGAACAAACAATAAGAAACATTTTGAACTAGATCTCCCCACAATAGGAGAAGAACAAAATAAATATATCAATACGCCTATCACAATACCATAAATAAGCTAAAACCAAATACAACACCTGGGAGCGATGGCTTTCCAGACGAATGTTATAAATTTTTTAAAACCGAATTATTACCAATGTTATTGTCATCACTTAATGAAACCCTAAAAAGCGGAAAGGTCCCCCCCTCCTGGAGAGAAGCAATGTTACAGTGACACCAAAAGCAGGGAAAAATAAAGAGGAGTGCAAAAATTATGGACCAATTTCTATCCTAAACTGGGACTACAAAATCTATACCTCTATCCTAGCACTAAGGTTTGACCTTTTTGTGTCAGACATAACAGATGAAGACAATGCGGGTTCATGAAGGGCAGGCAAACATCAGATAACATCCGCAGGACTATTCATTTAATTGAAGAAATTCAAAAACAAGAAGAAAATGCGCTGCTGCTCAGCTTAGATGTTGACAATGCACTCGACAGCATTATTTTGAGATATCTGTACCTCACATTAGAGAGATTCGGCTTAAAGTCAAGTTCAATAAATGTAATTAAGGCACTTTATCAAAATCTGATAGCAGGAGTAAAAGTAAATGGCAACCTCACAGAATGGTTTAAACTGGAAAAGGTCCACCAGATAAGGATGTTGTTTGTCACCCAGAGCCATTAGCTCAAGCAACACGGGAAGACGAAGACATAGCAGAGCTGCCATCTCTCACCTCCAAACACACCCACATCACCCCGCTTCTCCTCCAGCTTCACTGGCTGCCAGTCAACTTCAGGGTTCATTTCAAGATCCTGGTTCTGGTCTATAGGGCCTTACATGGACAAGCACCATCTTACATTGGTGATCTTCTTAGTCCCTACACCTCCAGCAGGTCCCTGAGGTCCAGTGATCAAAGCCTACTGGTTGTGCAGCACCAGGCTAAAGGTCAAAGGTGACAGATCATCTGCTGCTGTGGCCCCCAGACTCTGGACCTCTCTCCCCCTGAGCCTGAGATCAGTGGACTCAGTGGTCTCCTTTAAAAAGCAGCTGAAGACTCACTTGTTCAAGCTGGCTTTTGTATGACCTTCTTCACCTCTCTCTCTTTATTCTGCTCTCCCCACCTATTCCACCTTCCTCAGGATCCACTGATTTCCCTCTTTCCTGTTCACTCTCTCTCTTTATTAACATTTTTTAGTCACAATTGTCTATTTTTGCTCATTTTAAATATATTTTTAAACATTTTCTAAATTCTTTTTTATATTTTTTGTTTTTTGTGAGGCGCCTCGTGATTTTTATCTCGAGAGGCGCTTTAGAAATGATATCTTCTTCTTCTTCACGCACTTAAGTTTTTGTCTGACTTCAAACAGCTAGCTTACATCTCTTATTAACGTCTAGTATATGGCCGCCTCGCCTCTGCAGTGTGCCTCAGGGCAGCTGTAGACACACTGTAGCTCATCACCTCCAGTGTGTGAATGGGTGAATGACAGATCGTGTTTAAAAAACACCTTGGGATGTTTTAGGACCCTGAGGGCTACATCAAATCCATGCCACTTACCATTGGCGTCTGATTGGTCCACAGTGGAGCAACAGTTAACATGATTGGAGGTTCAGTTTTTTTCATTTTGAACTTTCTATCAACCTTTGTGTCTATCCAAAAATAAGTATTTCCAACTATGTCTTGCTATTGTTTTATCACCCAGCCCTAATTTGGATAATCACTTTTAGAAACAAGTCCTCATCTCCAGCTGAAGCCATCGGCTCCATTAATCCCAGATCTTCTGGTTAGTAAAGAGCAGTTTCCCGTTGACCAGTGAGCACACACATTCCAGCAGATTTCTACAAACGGGGTTTTAATTACAGCGGTTTTCACAGTCCATATAAAAGCTTTTAAAACAATATGTACATTTGTTGAAATAAAAAAATAAAATAAGATATATTAGAGTTCTAATCTGAGCCTAGAAGTGCTTCAGGTGCTCCGGTTTCACCTGTTGAGCTCGGCCTGAAGGATCTCTCCCCACGTCTCTGCATCAAACGGTACCATTTTCCTCCCCAGCAGCTCGTCGGCTGAGCTCACGCTGCTGTATCGGCCTCTCAGCCAGTCTCTCTTCGCACAGCTCCGGGTGTAGTTTCTCACCAGAGTTACCTGAGACAAGAGGCGGGACAGAAAACACCTGGTAAGTGTTGGTACCGTGATCTGGGTCTGGGTCTACAGCGGCAACACTGAACAGGAACCTCTCAGCTGATCAGCAGCAGAGATGTTTAGTTTGGATATGAGGGAGGGCGAGGAGACCCACCTTCCAGGAGAAGCCGTCCCCCCGGTCTTTGTCCACCTCCCTCTGACAGACCGCCCGCACCAGCAGACACTGCCGCCTCCACAGCTGCTCGCTCTGCTCGATGATGTCCCGCCACAGTCTGCAGGTCCGTGAGGCGCTGCAGAGGCTCTCTGCATCCAGCTCTCCGAAGATCCTCACGCTCATCTCCATCGGCAATGCTTCAGCAAAGTTCTGAGAGTCGTCAAAGGCTTTCGGGGAGGCTCTTCGTCCACAGAGCAGGGACACGGACGACCTCCTGGCAGGGTCATGCTGCATATTACTGCAATAGTCCAGAGCAGCAGCAGCAGCAGCAGCAGCAGCAGCAGCAGCAGCAGCAACGCACGAGAAGTTCTCTCTGAAACAAAACCAGAAACAAGAATCAGGGTCAGCACAAGTTCAGAACCCATTAGGAATAACAGTCCCAGTCCCACCAGGACATTTAATCAGCTGTTTTCCAATTCAATAACAAATAAAACAGGTTTAGTTTCTGACATTTTAAATTTATGTTTGATGAATTTTACCAAATTAATAAAATTTTATTTAAACAGTTTTCAGTTATTTTTATGTTTTCACATAAAATTTAATGTTTTTTCTTCCCCTCTAATTAAATCCTCTCTTTTGTCTATATCTTCTTACAGTTTTGACTAAAAATCCTGAATTAAGACAAAACTTAAGTTTAGTTTCGGTTCCAGGAACTTTGAGGAAGCGGTTCCATTTTCCTGAGTGGACCTCAGTCCAGTCCTTCTCCTAGAACCGGAACATCCTCACCAGAAGCAGAATACTTCATTCATACACGCACTACTTGAGGCTGCATGGTGACGCAGTGGTTAGCACTGTTGCCTCACAGCACAAAGGTCACAGGGTCGAAACTCGGCTGCAGCCTTTCTGCGTGGAGTTGCGTGTTCTCCCCATGCATGCGTGGGTTTCCTCCGGGTACACACATCACAACACGCCCTACAGGTTATAAATTGTAAGACGCTTTGGATAAAACACAACATACTACTTACTTCTACACGTGATAATAATCTGAATCTGACCCAGACTGCCAAATCATTCTTGAACAGAACACCGATTTGAGTCATTAGTCTGTGATAAATAACCAAAAATCACCGCTAAACACGAACTCAACACAGAACCGGAGCTCGTTGCATGGAGCAGGCCAGTAAACACACTTGAGTTCGGGTTTGAGAGCGGAACCAACCTCCAGCCTCCGCCCCGGTTATTCAAACAGCTCGGTTCTGAACGAGTCGGTTTCAGGCTGAAATTGGAGATGGCGGTAAAAAGGTTTTCACTGGTTTAATCAGAGGCTCTTACCTGCGGCAGATGTCTGACAGCTGGTGTTGCGACAATCCGTGCTCCCCGTCGTAATGCTACTTTGGGGAAATGCGCATGCGCCTATTGCGTCACAGGCTGTTTACAAGTCGAGACCGCTACCTGTGGAAGTTTGCGTTTAATCTCGTCACTTATCTAGTTACTTTCAACTCTTCGAAGGTCACAGTAAGTATTTCTTTAAGTTGTTTTGTTAAATTACTGTTTGCTGTATGTTTACCTGACAGTTTGCTTGTAAATGCCTTCTAAAATGTCGTTATTATACTGTAAACAAGAAATTTCTCCCATTGTTTACAGTCATTCTGAAAGAGTCCCAAATTAACATCCAAAAGTTTTATATTCTACTGTTAGCAGAGTCATCAATCGTGCTGATGGAGGAAATACAGCCTCATCACTGCTTAGCTTCTCAATCAGGGAACACCGGTTTCTTCTGTCACGTCATCTCTTATGCGTCACTGACAGCGATCTCATTGGTTGAATTAAACCACATGACATTAGTTAACAAAAGATAACCCATAAGTATTTACAATATAAACATACAAAGATAAAGGTATACATACAGAGATAAAACAAATGAGAACACAAACATAATAATGTAATATAAATCAATATTAAATCATGATCTTTTGCAGATCTCAGTTCTTAACATATACATATAATAAATTTATCATAGTTGCATAATAATCTCCAAAATTATACATTCAAACAAATAACTGACTGTTGGGGGAAAAGCATGTTTGTTCTATGTAGATTAATTTTTCTAATAAAGGAAATACAAATCTCCATTTTTATGAATACTTTCGACATGGGTGAAAGTTGGTAAATCGTCATTGTTCTGAGAATATTCAAATATTTTAGCAACTAAGGGGTTAATTTTTACGAAATGACTAAACTGCTTCTTACACTATCCACCTTTTTTTCATAAAATAAATTAACAGTAGCTACCGATTTTCAGTAAACCTGGACAGACTGAATCAGCTGTTGAAATGCGCGTTGGTAGGAAAATTCGACGAGGAAGCACGGATGTTTTTTTAACAGGTTTTATTAACTTGTTGTCGATACATTCAGAAAATACATTCAATATATCCATGGATCACATTTTACAGTTGTTTACAACTGCAATAACACACATGCAACATTAGGAAACCATTAAACAAACAAACAAGAAATAAACAAAGAACTGACGAAAACATATATAACTTAAAAACATAACACTTAGGGGTCTGCTGTGTCTAAGTTGAAATGATGAAATAAGTTGATGATCTTTGTTAGTTTGTTGTTCTTCTTTTTTAATTTTTCAATGCTGTTCCAATATTTCATAAGGTCTGTAATTCTTAAATTATAGATGGAGGGGATACTGTTCTGAAAAATTTTTATGTAAATAATATTTTGCTAAAATAATGATTAAGTTAATTATGTATTTTTCATTGGATGATAAATGAGGGTTAGTAACAATAAGAAGTATTTCATACATAGAAATATTTTTTGTAAGTTTTTGGAAATGTATCTTTGTAAATGGAACCAAAACAAAGTTACATGAAAGCAATCAACAAAAACATGGATAGAAGGTCCCAACGGTCGTTCAGCAGGACCGAGCGCAATTTGTGGCAGCGGCAGCGCTTGTGGCACTTACAGTGGCAGCTCTGATACTTCCGGGTGGTGCCACGGCTTTTAGTGGCACCCGCGGCTTTTAGTGGCACTAGCCACGCCCCCTACCACTGCTGCCATTACACTTCCGGGTGGTGCCACGACTTTTAGGAGTAAGGTCTAGCTGCGGACATTGCCCAGGAAAAACGTTTTTCCTGGGCAATGTCCGCAGCTAGGTATTATTGGATTATTGACTTTTAGTGGCACTAGCCACGACCCCTACCACGGCTTTTAGTGGCACTAGCCACGCCCCCTACCACTGCTGCCATTACACTTCCGACTTTTAGTGGCACTAGCCACGCCCCCTACCACGACTTTTAGTGGCACTAGCCACGCCTCCTACCACTGCTGCCACGGTACCTGCGGCTGTAGTAGTGACCTCAGTAATTGCAGCACTTATGCATCATCGGCCTCATCATGCCAACGTTTTTATTTTTTACTTTATTAACAAAATCAAAACAAACAAGGCTGTCACCGAAAATATTTGAAATATTTCAAGCGGTTTACAAATGCGTTTCCCAGTCACTTCATGCATATACAGTGTAATGCAATCAGAAGCGTTAATGCATTTATTTTTTCCATCATTTTTGTTGCTCCCCCAGACGAATCCGTGACAGATCTAGTGGAAGATCCACAGACACTTCCGGGTGGAAGACCGGCGGTGGGTCACCGGCCTCCGGTACAGAGTCAGGAAAAGCAGGGGAGCACCAGAGCCATATGGAGAGCGCCAGAGCAGTTCTCAATTTCTGAAATAATTTATGACAACTGCTACCAATGTGGATTGTGGAATAAAAAGAGATAAACTGTTAGTTTTCTCAATATTGTCATTGCAATCGGGACAGATACCGCCATCTGCCGGCTTAAAATGGTTATTGCAGTACATTTTAAACTTTTTTAAAACTATTTCAATCTTCGTTTTCACATACATTCAGTTTACAATGTAACCTACATTCAACGTACTGAAGAATAAAGCAAATAAAAATGACCTCAGTTGAGGAAAATAAAAATTACATTTAGAATTTGCAACAATTACCACATGACACTACACCATAAAATAAATCATGATGCAAAATAATAATAAATTAAAAATGAAATATCATCAACAAACAAAAAATGTTCAGAGGTTAATATTTCAGCATTATATTTCAAACATGTATGATTAATTGGACTGTAATTTAAAGAACAAGAAACTCAGACATTGTTTCGTACTACTCATAAATCCATATGCACAATACAAAACTTTATTGTTGTGAAACCACAATATCTATTAACAATAAACTACATCCCCAAATCCGTTGTAGTGACAAAACAGCCTTTTCACTCCCAAGTTGTTTAAAATGTACTGCAATACCATTTTAAGCCGGCAGATGGCGGTATCTGTCCCGATTGCAATGACAATATTGAGAAAACTAACAGTTTATCTCTTTTTATTCCACAATCCACATTGGTAGCAGTTGTCATAAATTATTTCAGAAATTGAGAACTGCTCTGGCGCTCTCCATCTGGCTCTGGTGCTCCCCTGCTTTTCCTGATTCTGTACCGGAGGCCGGTGACCCACCGCCGGTCTTCCACCCGGAAGTGTCTGTGGATCTTCCACTAGATCTGTCACGGATTCGTCTGGGGGAGCAACAAAAATGATGGAAAAAATAAATGCATTAACGCTTCTGATTGCATTACACTGTATATGCATGAAGTGACTGGGAAACGCATTTGTAAACCGCTTGAAATATTTCAAATATTTTCGGTGACAGCCTTGTTTGTTTTGATTTTGTTGATAAAGTAAAAAATAAAAACGTTGGCATGATGAGGCCGATGATGCAATAAGTGCTGCAATTACTGAGGTCACTACTACAGCCGCAGGTACCGTGGCAGCAGTGGTAGGAGGCGTGGCTAGTGCCACTAAAAGTCGTGGTAGGGGGAGTGGCTAGTGCCACTAAAAGTCGGAAGTGTAATGGCAGCAGTGGTAGGGGGCGTGGCTAGTGCCACTAACAGGCAAGAGCAGCAGTGGTAGGGGCGTGGCTAGTGCCACTAAAAGTCGTGGCACCACCCGGAAGTGTAATGGCAGCAGTGGTAGGGGGCGTGGCTAGTGCCACTAAAAGCCGCGGGTGCCACTAAAAGTCGTGGCACCACCCGGAAGTGTAATGGCAGCAGTGGTAGGGGGCGTGGCTAGTGCCACTAAAAGCCGCGGGTGCCACTAAAAGCCGTGGCACCACCCGGAAGTATCAGAGCTGCCACTGTAAGTGCCACAAGCGCTGCCGCTGCCACAAATCGCTCCTGCTGTCTCTCCGGTCGTTTGTACGGTTTGTACACACGTGACGTCATCACGTTTCGAGTAACTTGCGTATGCGTAGAATGCTCCTAGCTCCTACGTATGTGAATTTTGGAAGAAAAAAAACATTACATTTCGTTAAAAATATAAGTATAAATTACATAACCGAATTAAAACAAGTCAAAAACACAAATGATGCTAGCCGAGTTGTCAGAAGACTCACCCTCATTCATTTCCTTTCTAGTTTTTTTTCTTTCAAGTCTCCACTGGACTCCATTTAGAAATTAGCCCATTTTACAAAGATTCTAACAAATAGGAAATGATTACAGCAAACGTCACGAGTCAGTTTATTTCTCGAATTTCTCGTAATCAGGCTTTAGCTCGGTTACATGTAGCCTTCTATTTTGTTGTTTCATAAAACCACTAAAGGACAGAAGCAGAACCCTTATTTTTGAATCTGGAATTTACAAAAACAGAATTGAATATAATTATCTATTTCTGTGTAAAATGTGATGGTTAAAAACATAGACTGTACATACGGTTAAAAATAATGTGACGTTGAACGTAGTTTGGCTAATTTCCAAACTGCGCATGCTCAGGTTCATCCCGGAAGTTTTGAATCTGCAGCAGACAGTAGAGCCAGCGGCCCGTCCGCCCAAAGGAGAGCTCAGACATTAGGTCTGGATCATTTCTCTTAATCTTTCAGGTCCCGTTTTAACCTCGTTAATCCTCGTGTTCTGTCCCACCACAGTTGGACCGGAACCGTCGACGGACCGGAGGATTCTCCGGTCCCGTCTCCTCGCCACATGTCCGGATTCGAACTCGTCCCGGTTGAAGGCGGAGATCCAGTACACCTTTTGCCGGGTGAGACTGTGTTAGGCCGGGGTCCGTTACTGGGCGTGAGTACTCCAGTCTTTAGTCTGGCCGAGCCGGTTCTGATCCGTGTACCGATCCCTTCTTTGGGTTTTACAAGTCTGACCCATCCTGTTCTGCTGTTTCTCAGATCAGTGATACCAGAGTGTCGCGGAACCACGGGCTCCTGGAGAACCGGAACGGACTCAGACTCAAACCGGTACCTTTGGGTTTCTGCTAGTTTAGTTTATTTTTTCCAGCATTGCCACCTTGCGTTATTCTTCTGGCCAGTTTTACACACCCTGCTTCACTGCTGTATGACCTTTAGACCCACCTGAACCCGTGTTTCGTTCAGTCCTCGCTGGATGATGACCCTCGACCTCTGCAGAGAGGCTCCTGGCACCAGCTGCATCATGGAGACCTGTTCTCTCTGCTGCCGGGTCGACTGATCTTCAGGGTGGAGGCTGTTGAAGAGGAGCACACGCCCAGGTACTCCTGCTTGCTTTGAGGCTGATTTCAGATCAGGTGGAGCTTCACTCAGCTCTCACTACCGAAACATCCCTGTCCTCCACAGGAACAGTCAGAACTATGAAGATGAAGCTACCAGACCAGATGTGGAATCTTCTCCAGGTGTTGAACCGGAACAGAATCGAGCTTCACCTCAGCCAGCAGCTCAGAACGGGGGCGGGTCCAACCGTCTCAGCGTGAGACCGGTAAGATGAAAGGCCTTAAAATGCTGATCTGGTTTCTGGTTGTAGCCCGGAGATCTTTGATGGAGATGATAAGTAAAGACACAGGAAACGGGAGTCACGTGATCATATGGAGTAAGCAGGCTCCGCCTCCACAGCAGAGTCATTTTCATTAATCACCAAAGCTTTTAGATTAAATTATTTATTCACTGAAAAAAAAAGCTTAACAATTTATTTGATGATTATTTTTGGATTTGTTTCAGTAGATTTTTAGTTTTAATTCGCTGATGTTTTCCTCTTTAGGACAAACCGACCCAACAGGTGGCCGGAGCTCTGGAGGCTCCGTCTGCTCCCAGGAGGAGGGTTCTACCAGCATGGATGTCTGCAGCTGTCTCAGCCGGGAGTCTGTCCTCAGGTCTGAAAGGTTCAAGAGGGTTCTGATGTTCGAGGGTTCTATGGACAGTCTCAGTTAGAGAAACCAGGTCATGCAGAGGTCAGGGGTCAGAGGAGGTCAGGCTCAGCTCAGAGACAAACTTCGAGGTGGACGTTAAAGTTCTGATTTGAGTTCAGTGTTTGATCAAAAGCTGTTTCTGGGGTGATTTGTGGTTTCTTTCTTTGCTTGTTTAGTTCCGTCGCCTGTGAAGAAAAACAAACAAGCTGCTGCGCCGGCCACGCCCACTGTCACATCCTTACCAGATGGGGCGGAGCTCAGTGATGAGGAGGAGGAGGAGGAGGAGGAGCCAAGAAAAAGAAGAAAGATGAGCAAAGATGAAAAACATCAATCTGAAACAGTTGAGTTCTTCTGCTTAGAGATCCGGACCAGAACCTCCGGTCTGGAACGGGGGTTCTGGTTTGGGTTTCATGCTCAGTGTAAATCAAACCCAGCAGGACTTCTTCTCTTTCTGGAAGGGTTCCACCTCTCATCCTAAAGGATCTGAAATGTTCTGGAATATTAAGGCTCGGAAGAGATCTGAGCTCCCCCTGAATTCCGTACCCGTGTAGAACATCACGTTTTCTCTGCGTGTTTTTCTGTCCTCTGGTTGGTTTAAACGTCCTTTTGGTCTCCTGGATGATTGAAGGATCATCTCTTGTGTTCCCTTCTCCCATCATGAGGACATTTCGAGCTCCATGAGGTCTGGTGAAGGTCTGTGGTCCTCTTGGTGGTGAGATTCACATAGAAGATCCTGGTCTTGAGACCCCGACCCTGAAGGCTTCCACCTCTCTCAGAATCTAGACCACATTGTCCACGTCTCTGGGCTTGATGTATCTGATGTCCTACCTGGTTAATTTGATATCCACCAAGTTAAGGAGCCCAGAAGCTTCCATTTCTTCAGCTTGAACTTTGACCCTGGAGTCCACCTATCAGAACCAGTGGCTTGCTGTCATTCCCTCTTAGGAGTCCAGTTCTGTTCGTTCCATCTCCTCCACACAACATCTCTACAGAAGGTGAAGCTGGAGATCTTTGTGTGCTTCTCTTGGTAGAAGTGGTCTTTTTATCTGAAACATGTTGTGGAGATGATGATCCAGCAGGGTCCCGATCTGGTCTGGAGTCCAGATGGAGATGTTTGCTGGTGGTTTCCACCGTGTCTGATATGGAGATGGAGGTGAAAAGCATGATGGGACCTTTTGGATGAGAGGTGAAACATCTTCATGCAACGGTGGACTTGTTTTACTCTTGACTGAGTTGTTGTTCCTCCATCTGGTCTCTACGGAACCAAACCAAATCCTGTTAGCTTTGTTCTCAGGTTCTTCTGGGGCTTAGACTCAGACGTGTCCTCTGGTTTCCAGGGTGATCCTGCTGAGTCCTCAGTCAGATTTGAGCCGAAACCCAGCAGGTTAAAGGTCACCGACAAGGCAGCAGGACACTCTGCATCTGAGCAGGAGGACAAAGAGAAGTCTAGACCTCAGGTCAGAACTCCGTGTCCGTATGGGAAGGACTGCTACAGGTATGCTCACCTGGGCTGAGGAGGACTTGGAAGATCCAGAAATCCATCTTCATTCCTCGCCTTTTGCTCTTTCAGGAAGAACCCAGTCCATTTCCAGGAATGTAGTCACCCCGGTGACCCAGACTTCGAGGAGGAGGACCGACCCGAGTGCCCGTACGGTACCGACTGTTACAGGTTAGACACGCTAGATCTGAGCCGTTTGGTTTCAGGATCATGAGCGTGAACGTTCATGTCCTCGGTTTCTGCTGACTCATCTAATCTAATCATCGTCTGCAGGAAAAATCCTCTTCACCTGCAGCAGTTCAGCCACACAAAGAAACCCGGTAGGTTTGATCCTTTCACAGGTTGAGTCCTGGTGGGTGGAGACTAGTGAGCGACTCAGATGATGCAGGTTTCTGGTTGGAATCAGACTCTGTAATTAAGACATTTTCAGCAAATGCCGAAATGAAAAATTGTCACATTTGTGAAAATTGTTTTGTTACTATTTTGTCAGAAAAAGGACCCGAGACTCACTCGAGAACCCTCGCAAACGTTTGGAGACATTTTAGAAAGTTCATCATAAGTTTATCGAGTTTGTCTCCAGCAGGGTCAAAACAAAGACCTCAGGGACGGGGGGTCATTTCAATCAATCAATCAAATTTTATTTGTAGAGCACCTTCTACAACGTTATCGGAAGCCAAGGTGCTGAACAACATCATTATAAGAAAAACATTCCCAGTACATGGGCATAAAAGCAGGATAAAAACATAAAATAATAAAATATCAAGCAAACAATATTACAGATAAAGAGAGATAACGGAATAAGACTAATCGATAAAAAACAAATGGTGGACAAAATAAAATCAAGCATCTGGGTTAAAAAGAAGAATAGTTAAAACCATAATGTCAGGGCAATTCAAATGACCCTAGCGCTGAAACACATTCAGATAAAAATGAGTCTTTAAACGAGACTTAAAGACTTGAAGGGATGGTGCCTGCCTAATGCTCAGTGGCAATTCGTTCCACAGAGTTGGAGCCAAAACAGAAAAAGCACGACAACCCCTCGATCGATATTTCGACCGGGGGACCACCAGAAGTTCCTGCTCGGCTGAGCGAAGAGACCGAGATGGAGCATACCTGTGCAAAAGCGCAGTAATGTACGAGGGGGCACTGCCCTGGAGGGCCTTATAAACGAGAGTTAAGATTTTAAACTTAGCTTGATATTTTACCGGGAGCCAGTGCAGAGCAGCCAGCACTGGGGTAATGTGCTCTTGACATCTAGTGCCTGTCAGGAACCTAACATTTCATGTTAGAAGCTTTTCGGAGGCTGGGTCATAAACAGGAAGCGGTTGTTTTTCGTCTTCGTCTCTGCAGTTCGATCCACTCGGAACGTCACCAAACTTCCCCCTGATGAAGACGAGGAAGACTCCGGAGGGGACGACAGCTTTATTAATGACGACAGCGTGGACGTTGGTGACGACTCAGACTTTGTCCCGCCGGACTCAGACGACAGTGAGCAGGAGGACGTCCAGAGCCTGCAGAAAGAAGCCAAGGCCTTCCTGAAGAAGAGGAAGTAGGATGCACCTTTGGTCCTGATAGGCTGGGCCGCCCTAACCCCATTCTGCTGATGGTAGACGTCTCCTGCTTCAAAACCAGAGCTGGATGTAGAAACCAGAACAGGATGAACATGTAAAACACACTGGACTCTCAGGACTGAAGGAGACAAAGCCACGGGTTTGAGGTTTTTAGGAGGTGATCAGGATTTACTCCTCTTCCTCCTGCTGCTGTAAAGAAATGTTTTATTTTCTAGTTGAAATCCATCCAAAACATCTGCTGCTGGAGGAGAACTCAGTTCTGTCACGTTTTGGTTTTAAGGAGTTTTTTGCCAACATTGTTTTTTATTGGGTTAGTAGAACAACAAAACAAAATAAACAAATCAAACATGAAATCTGACATTGTTCCATACAAGGACTATTACTCTAATAGTAATAGTAATAGTAATGACGGAATCTAATTCAGGTCAGGTTTATTTTACTTGATACCAGACGAGATTATCCTGTTAGTAGGGATGTGAATCTTGGAGCAAGTCATGATTTGATTCGATTCCGATTCTTGGGGTGCCGATTCGATTCAGAATCGATTCTCAATTTAAATCGATTCACAATCAGTATTAAAGGGACTTTAAGGAGTTTTGAATTTTTATGCTCGCGATCGCCCCCTCAGGCCTAAAGCGTAACAGCAGCTTCAATAGTAGGCTCGTGCACGAGGTGCGCATGCTGTACGTGCACACTCCTTAACGAAAATAACAGCTGAGACAGTCAGCTCCGTGTGTGTGTGTGTGTGTGTGTGTGTGTGTGTGTGTGTGTGTGGCCCGGAGGACAGAGGACAGGAAAACGCGCAGTGAAATGAATTAAATAATGTGGTTCTGTACCTTTTTCTTCAGCACAGCCGACAAAGGTTTATGATGGGTCAGTCCTCCTGCATGCTCAGATCATTCCCTTCCCTTGCTTGAAAAATTGTTCCAAAATGAAAGTTGAACCCACATCTTTTTTATCTGTGAATTCAATGCCATTCAGCAAGTCTCAAATAAAAATTTGGGCATCTTACTGTAAAAAAATATACCATTAATGTAAAAAAGAAACTCTAAATGAACTATGTTCACACCCAGAATCAAACCCAGGTCTTCTGCATGAGAGTCGGACACCTTACTAGGTGAGCTAAAGCACCAGTGACATCATGTGTATCTGCATCATTTATATCCTTGATGACAGCTGAAACAACGTCAAACCAAAGAACGGTTCGGAGTGAAAATGGCTATTTTGTTGCTAATTAGCAGGAAATATCTAGAAGAAAGTTCTACAGAAAGTAGCTAAGGGTCCTCAGAAATGTAGCTAGCTTTGTCACTAGGCGTTAGGAACAGCGACAAAGTGGCACTGCCTCTCTCTCTGCTGCTAAAGCTACGGATAGCAAACGCTACGGGCGATGCCTGAGCGTGAACGCGCATGAAGCAGCCTGCTCGACCCGAGCATCTCTCTTTTTCTGTGATTTTACAGAAAAACAGGCAATCACAGTAAAAATGCCAGGGCTCATTCTACAGGACCAGGGCATTGCAGGAGAATGTATGAAGAAGACATTTATTATTTCTATACATGTTCTGGCTGTCAAACTTCCAAAATGTCCCTTCAACAAAGAGTGTCAGCTCCAGGATGAACTACTTTGTTGTACAAGTTAGTTAAAGCTATGGGACATTTTTATTGAACTTTAAACTGGTCATGCTCCAAAATGCTAATTTACAAGGTAAACTAAAGTGATTCTAAAACTGTAAACAGAAACAATCTTTTGACCAAAAGGCAACATTTATTTTTGCTTACCTTGTAAAATATAACACATCTGTAGTTACCCAACAGTAGCTTTGAAAGTAATACGGTCAAATACTTTTCAAGTATGTGTAGAAACAAGCTACACGAGTAATCCTGAGTACTCATTTAGCAACTTAGAAAATAAATATGAGAATATCTCAAATTTCTGAGTATGGAAAAAATTACATTCTAGTGCCCTCTTATCAGCAGATTCAAACAAATCATCTCAATTTATGGGACCACAAAAGTAATCGGAGTACTGCCTCTCCTAACAAAGATCAAAAAAGTGCATCTCAGACCTGTAACGTGCCAAATATTTGAGTCCTTGGAATCGATTCTGAACCGTTGTGAATCGATTCTGAATCTTTATAAATAAGAATCCCGATTCAGACTTGAATCGATTTTTTCTGCACCTCTACCTGTTAGATTTACTGATGAAATAATAAAGAACCTCCTCAAAAATGTGCATGAGTGGTTGTAAAAACCATTTTCTCACTAATCAGATGGGAAAAACATTTGAACTTCAGATTAATTCACTTTAAAGTTGTCCTGAAAATAGATTTTCTTTTCTTTTACACTTGAAAACTGCTCTATTTATCATAAAACAATGTTGGGGCTCAAAATGGCCCAGGAGCCCTGATAAATGGCCAAATACAATCCCATATGAGAATGGGCTGACCAGTGTCTGAGGATGCAGGAGTGTGGACAAACAAGGAATCATGCAGGCTGTGGAGCCGGGGTTTACGGATGAACAAGGACAAGTAGATGAGGCCTCCTGATGCGTTTTGGCAACTTACCCAAAATGCATCATCACTGTCTCACTGATTTGGTCTACTGACACCTGCTGATTATGAACATCACTGCAAGCAAACCTCCACTCTACACTAAATTAGCTCCAAAAGATGTGCTTGTGGCAGAAACTCATCCCGTTGACAGAGGGAGACGCTCCCTTGTTTGTTGACAGGTGAATAGGGTTGTCACGGTAACCGGTATAGCGGTAAACCCCGGTAAAAAAGTTGACAATAAAAATAACCGTCCAGCTTTTAAAAAACAAAATTATCTCGGTGGGTTTACCGTGGCCGCGGTTTTGGCGCGGTGACCCTTACCAGCCACCGTCGCTTCAGCTGAAGTTCCCGCGGCGCGCACTTTTTAGTTTGCAACGGCACCAACACTTTGAAGCTGAAATAATGGCCGAAGGAGGAGACGGCAGCGCCCAGGACATCCATCAGCCCTCAAAGAAGACTAAATCGGAAGTATGGGCATATTTTGGATTTCTGAAAAATGCTGAGGGACAGTTAATAGAAGACTGCTATCCCGTCTGCAGAACGTGCAGGAAACAAGTGTCTGCAAAAGGCAGCAACACTTCGAATCTAATGGCACATCTGCGTGACCATCACCCACGGCTCTACAGCCAGTGCAAGGTAAGTTAACATTAGCATTTTAGCTTAAATGCATGACGTGAGGACTTTTGGCTGAGGGAGAATGCAACTATATACTGCAGCCGCAGCGTCCTCTGCCAGCATTTAAACCGTGTCACGGACACCCTGTTGCTGAATGAAGCATCTTATTTGTTGATGATGAAGAGAAATATACAATTAGTTCCTTGTCATTGATTTGTTTACTTATTCAATGCCATTTATACTTGAACATTTGGATTTGATTACATAGTGTAGTAGTTATTTTAGTCATTTGTTTAAAGTGGCTATTTATTTTAAATACATATTTTTTAAGGTTGACTTGTACAGCGCTCAGGTCAAGTGTGGACTGGAGTTTTAGATTTTCATTTTGATAATGAAGAAAACAAGTATATGAGAAAACAAGTGGTGTTTCTTTGATTTGTTTACATATTGTTTATGTTTTGAATGTTTGGATTTGTATAATTTAAACCTGCACTGACTACTGTAACACGCTCCAGAAAAAGAAGCTATTTGATCCTTTACTTGTGAAAAGTTGCACTTTTGCTAAGGCTTTGTGTTATTTTAGGTTTAATAAACACTGTTAAACTTTTTCAGAACTATTTCAGTTTGTGTAGAACAGGACTATCAATGGTTTCTGAACATATGCAACACCGTTTAAAAAATACCGCGATAATACCGAAAACCGTGATAATTTTGGTCACAATAACCGTGAGGTTAAATTTTCATACCGTGACAACCCTACAGGTGAAACAACAGCTGTGTGGGACGCGGGACTACTTCCTAAACAACACGCACGCTGCTCTATGAGCCAGATCCACACGCCGGTGCATCAGTGTTGCTGAACGCGTCACTAGTACCTGGCATTCTTTGAATGTCTGGATATTCCCAGTACATCTGGAATGTGAGTGGTATTCCACCATCTTCCTTTTGTGTCTTCCCATGTCCAACAAGGACATTAGCAGTAACTTGGGCTAGTGAGTGGTTCATCATAGCTTTCTGTGGTTAGCACCAGAGGTGTGGACTTGAGTCACATGACTCGAGTCATTATTTTAGTGACTTATAACTTGACTTGATAAAATCAATAAAGACTTGTGACTTGACTCGGACTTGAACGCCAATGACCTGCGACTTGAATTGACTTGCATCTGTTGACTTGAGCATATTTTATATTTTAGCACAAACGCGGCACGACATGGACAAAAATCATAAATCATTCTTCGTTCTGGCTTTGATCTTGTTCTGCTAAAAGCAGCTCTTTGTTTATAATCGGCTTCAGTGGCACTTCCTGCTTGTTTGAGCCAATAAATGAAGCTTTAAGAAGCTTTTATTCTGGAATTTACTATTGTCGTTGAGTTGAAGTGGGACAGATAACTTGATTATGACTTGAAAATTCAAAGTTAACGACTTGGACTTGACTTGAACTTCCACATCACTGACTTTGGACTCAACTTGGACTTGACTGGAAAGACTTGTGACTTGCGAAGCAGTGACTTGGTCACACTTCTGGTTAGCACCACTATATCTTCTCCTCCATCGGTGTGTCCCAGGGTGGCTGTGGCTATGGCGTAGCTCATCACCACCCCTGTGTGACTGGATGATCTGCTGCAGTGTAAAGCGCTCTGGAGCCCTGCGACTTGGAGAGGCGCCAGACAAGTGAAGGTCATTCATCGTTTAAGCGTTGCTGATGTTGAAGTGGTTTGGGAAACGCAGGTTTAAGGAGGAGTGTCTAACTTACGGCTTGTTATTCCTGCTTTTCTCAGAACAAACGGATTCCCTGTGGCCGTTACAACATTACTAGTTTATACTGGAACGCCGGTCAGAGACAGCACAGACGTTTTCGTGGACGACGCCACGATAAATGTGGTTTTACTTGCTAGGATCACCTTAAACAAACAGGAAATCTTAACATCCAGGCAGAAGTAATGTTCTGTTTGATAACAGGTTTTGATCCAGAACCGTGATCGGATCCTACAGAGAACACTAATCTGACGTCTGCTTGCTGTCTGGATCCAGATGATGCATCTTCATATCGCTGATATTCCGAGGGAATTCACTTGGTCCCATTTGTTTCTTTGGACACTGAACATCTCCGTTCCTTGGATGCTGCAGGATTATGTGACCCATCAGAGATTGGTCCTCTACCTAGGAGCTCCCTCCTGGAGCTCCGTCAGAGCCGTGTCCAGGACTTTTAAAATGGGGTGGCCCATGTGGGGCACTTGTTTATTCATGGGTGGCACCAACGGTTATGCTTATTTATTTATTTATTTACACAAATCGTTTATTTATTTATTTATTTACTTTCTAGAGAATTTTTGAGTTTCACATTGCACAATCACCATTTTTTTCTATTCATCTTTACTTTTGTGGTGGTTAGCAAGTCACTTCTTGTTGCATTACTGCCACCACCTGGAGTTGAGTGGGACTCTAAATATTATGTATGTGAACATGAAAAAATATTAAATAATATTAATACTACACGCCTGGAATAGAAAACAAGGTGAAAGGTGCATGCAACCCAAGCCTTTTGTCTGTAAAGTCAATCTAAACTGGAACTTAGTGTGGTGGCACCTGGGGTGGCCAATCAGATTCTAAGGGTGGCATGTGCTACCCCAGGCCCCTCCCTGGACACGCCCCTGAGCTCCGTCACCCGCAGAGAGGACGTCTGAGTCTCACTTCCATCCAGAGACCTTCTGCAAACTAAACTCAGTAGCTTCAGTGGAAATGTGCCCATCTTACTGAGGTGTTTAGCGTTATTCCGGACACCCACAAAGCACAGGGTGTTGATGACCCCGTTGCTCATGGCGACGCACTCAATAATGTAGAAGGCCACCAAGGAGTTCCTGTTCCTGGAGATGAGGGTGGGGTAGAAGTCCCGCAGCAGGGTGAAGCTGTAGTACGGCGCCCAGCACAGGACGTAGGCTGCCAGCACCAAAATCAGCAACACCACCCTCCTGCGGCGCCTGTGCAGTTTCCTCAGGATCTGCGTCGTCTGGAATCCAGGAACATCTTTGAACCACAGTTCTCTGGAGATCTGAGTATAGCAGAAGACCATGATGGTCACTGGACCCACAAACTCCAGAGCAAAGATGAGGAGGAAGTAGGCGCGGTAGTACACCTGCTGGTCCACGGGCCAGATCTGAGCGCAGAACGTCTTGTGGGTTTGACCTTTGTCGTGGAGGTAGGTGGTCTCTGAGGCCATGTAGGCTGAGGGGATGGAGATGAAGATGGGAATGACCCAAAGCATCAGAACCGCACAGTACGCCGTCTGGTGCTTCATCCGAGGCTTTAGAGGGTAGAGGATTGCCATGTACCTGCAGACCCAAGAAACAGGGATCAGCACACCTGTTGGGTTCAGGAAACGTTAAACCAAACCGTGAACTAGCTACGTCGTCTGTGTGTCAACCACCGGAGTCACTAAACCGAATCCGTGTGTGTTTCTGTAGAAAATGCAAAGAAAGCCTAGCCTGGCCTGCCAGACTCGTCCTCGGAGTCTGAAGAAAACCACGAGTCAGAGGTTTTTCTGGCTTTCTAGATGATTTTCACCAGTTCCATGATTAAAACCCAGAGGTGGCGTCTTCCACGATCAAGCTCACGGACGTAGTTTTGAGGAGGGATGGGGGGACATGCTCAAGCTAAACCGTGTTTATCTTCCCGACAGGCGAGTTATCATCCTGTAAACCTCTCAGATGTTTGGAGTAAACAGACCGAAGCTGGAGCCATGTCTGACAGTCCTGACATTCGCCGTCTGTCCTTTGAGTCGATGGTTTTAGGTGTGAGACGTGTCTGATGGATGAAGCAGGAGAGCCTGTTGACCTGGAGACACGAGCCTCTGTCAGAGACGGATTACAGCCAGAGGCTTTTATTGCAGCGGGGCATAAATCACATCCTGGCTTTGAAAAAAATCTGTTTGATGTGAAATTCCTGCTCAGCGTCAGGCTGGGTTTCGTTCAGCAACATCAGCGTCAGCTCACTTTATTTAGTCTCTTTCTAAATGGCACCTGATCAGTGGTGACTAGAAACGCCGACCAGAACAGGACCTGAGCCAGAGCCCGAGTCTTCAGGTCTCTCTCAGCAAATTCAGAATGCTGAACTGGAATGAATCATCATTGTAATGAAGATCAGTCCGATTCTGAGATGCACCGAGCAGAGACCACGCCAGAGGACATGTTCTACAAACCCACCTGTCCACGGCGATGGCCAGCAGGGCGTTGGTGGACACATAGAGAGACACTGTTCGTAGGTAGTTGGTGGAGGCGCAGAGCAAAAGGCCGTGGTCCCAGGACAGCTTCTTCACCACGTAGTAGTCCAACAGGAAGGGGCAGCAGATGACCGCCACCAGGACGTCCGACACGGCCAGGTTAACGATCAGCAGGGTGGTGCGGTTCCTCAGCTGCTTAAAGCGAACCAGGCTGGCAATGAAGAGGCAGTTGCCCACTCCACAGACCAGCATGATTCCCACCAGAACCACGGCGATGATGAGGGTGGCCACGAAGAACGCTCTGCCCTGTGTGGTGTCTGGGAGCTCATCCAGAGGAACGTCGTAGTCCAACTCGTAGCTGGTCATGTGGTGGTCTGCCACAGACCCGCTGCTGTTGGTCAGGTTTTCCATCGTGGATCAGGACACGTCCAGAGAGCCGCGTCTGCAGGTTCAGCAAGAACATGGTCAACACTTCTGTTCCCACAGCAGACCAAAGAATACTCTCCAGTTTCCACGTTTCAGAGGAAGCTGGCTGGTTGTCATGGTGACAAAACCAAATACCTTTCAAGTTTGATGTAAACACATCATTTCTCCACGACTGGCTTTCCTACTTGCTTCCTGTCCCCGTGTGATCCAGCACAGACCCTGAAGGTCCCAAGCAGGGCTCCAGACTCTTTTCTCCCCCAATTCTAGAGGATACCAACAACAACAACAACAACAACAATAATAATGCACATTTCTATAGCACTTGATTGAGTCAGGGAATACAGACATTCCCACCTGACCTGGACGGTGGTGAGCTACATCATAACCACAGCTGCAGCTCAGCCACTAAATGGTGCCAACAGCTACAAGCTAAACCTTTAATAAACGCGTTTCTGCAGCCGATCCGGCCCGACTGTTCCTGAGCAGAACCTGTTATATCCGTCAGCCGGTTGAGGAATGTTGCATCTCAGCTCAGAAGCATTCCCAGACAGTCAGGAAAGAGCAGACTCCCGGGAAACCTGATCAGCTGGGATTTGTCCATCCTTTCAAATATAACTCACCTTCTAAAGACAGAGCTCAGCCCATCTCGGTCTCAGATCCAGCTGCCGGGTTTCCCTGATGCCGAGTCTGGCTCAGACAGGAAAACCTGAATTTTCCTGAAACAGCCGAGATGATTCCAGCTTCTGCAGCTTCAACAATACGAAACAACCCAATGAACTTCTGACGGAAAACTAAAACCTCAGATTAGAACAAGAGAATAAAAGCAGGAACTCTCTGGTAAAACAGAAATAAAACAAAGTGAAGCTGCTCCTCGGCGCTTCCTCCACCCAGGAGGAGGAGGAGCAGCATAATGGGAGGAGGGATGTTGAGATGTCCAGATTCAAAGAATAAACTTCTCACACACACACACACACACACTTGTACCCAATGTTAGGACTTTGTATTGACTACCATTGATTTTAGTGAGTCCTCTACGCCTAACCCAACCCAAACCAGTGTACAAGAATTCAGTTATCTTATCTGTAAACCTCACCCCTAGGGAGAACTCCTAACAAGGACCGTCGGTCGTAAGGATTTTAGTAAAAATCCCAAATCTGGTCTTCACAAGGGTACAAATACAGTCTGGTTTGGTTATAAACCTCCTTAAAGTAGCCGACTCCATGTTCTGAAACCAGAACTTGGTAGAACCTCTTTCTTCTCAAGCCTCATCAGCAGCTCAGTCTAGTGTCAGAACTTGGTGCGGTTCCACCTTCAGCTTCTTGTTGGCGTGACACCGTTTCAGGTCCGGATGCTGGTGGTTCCACACGGAGAACATGAGCCGTGACGGGACCTGGAGCAGTGCTTTGGGGTCAGAGGTTATCCAGCATTAGGCCCTTGCCTTCATGAACGTCTTCATCAGACCTTTGTGAACGGATGGCTCTGATGTCATGAAGAGTCTGTAAACAACAATCAGCTGACAGGAGTCTGGCGTCCCGGTTACAGAACCAGTTCTACAGAATAAGTCAGATTTTAAGCTTTTATTTTACAAAATGAAACATCCAGACGGTTTCCTCGTGAATTACACTACAAAATAAAACAAAAACCACAAAAAAGTGGGTTAAAAAAAAAAAACAGCCCCCCCCCCCCCCCAGAGTCTGTGTTCCGTCTCAGATCAGAACTGGGACTACTTCTTGGCGTAAGTGATCTTCATGGCGCAGGTGGCCGTGATCCGGAAGCCTTGCAGGGCATCCTTGGCTATGCCCGCCTGACTGTCGCTCTCAAACTCCACAAAGGAAATGTCGTGTTTTCCCGGGACGAGTCGAACCTCCTTAAAGCCAGGAAACCTGTAGACAACAAGACAACCATAAACAACAGAAATGCTGTTTGAAAGCTGATCGCTGGGGGGGGGGGGCTTCTGAACTGACGTCCATCTCAGACTGGCGGTTCCACGGCCCCACAAACAAGCGAGTGTCAGCACGGCTCAACTCGGCTTAGGTGCTGCTGCTGTTTCAGTACCTGCTTCAAGGTGACTAACCCCGGGTTTCCACCGGAGCCGTCAGCAGCACGTTACTGCAGCAGCACGTCTTGCTCGCGTAAGCTGCTGCTTGGCCCTTCCCACGAGACGCGAAGCAGCAGGGGAGCAGCTGTCACCGACCGAGCACGAAGTCACACGAGTGACTTCGTCAGTAAACACAACAACAAGCAGGAGAAAACTACAACATGGCTCCCAAAGGTTTGTGTTTTATGTTCTGTCCGTTTTATAATCGCCAATACGGACCTGAAAAACAAAGGAGACCGCTAGCTAGGTGATAACTTCTCACGAGGCCACACAGTAACGTTTTATAAAGTAAAGCGACCGGAAGGCAGTACGTTCTTTATTCTGAAAATCTCTGGAGCTTCTCTCCGTTTCCGCGTCCGATTTCCTGTCTTTCCTTCCCCAAAAATGTCGAACTTGACCCGTTTCAGAGGCGTCGCGCGTAGAAAATAGAACCGGCGCGTAAAGGCCGCGACATGCTGCTCCTGACACGCGGCCGACTCGCGCTGCCGACGGCTCCGGTGGAAAAGGTTCTGTTGACCACAGCGGTTCCTATCAGCAGCTATGACGTGCTGCTGCAGTAACGTGCTGCTGACGGCTCCTGTGGAAAGCCGGGGTAAGGGTACGGAGCCAAAAACACAACTCCAGGAGTCAGCAGTTGCTCCATAGTTCTCCGCCACGCTGCCCAGAGCCGTTTCTGGGTTCAGTCTGACAAAAACCATCACCGTCATTGTTGTTTCTCATACAGATCTCCTCTAGCTCACCCCCATGACAAATCCTGAGCGCCCTCCCCACTCTGCTGGTTCGATTCAGGTTCTGATTCTGCTGCGAGTCGCAGAAACAAAAGAATTCTGACTTTTGGAACTAAAACGACTCAGCTGGTTTCAGGTGGCTGAGGTTCTGGATGGAGGAGGTCATGTTGGACTCACTGGTTAAAGAGCATGGAGAGCATCATCTCATTGGTCTCTTCTGGAAGGTTGGTGAGGAACAGGATGTGGTTCGGGGGATTGTCTGGAACCTGAGAAGAAAATAAATAAATAAATAAAAGGTTTGAAAGCTCACAGGTATTGTAAAGATGTGGGTTTTCTCACCTGAGCAGCAGGCGTCTGGACAGGCACAACTGAAACCTGCAAAGGAACACAAGTGAATCATAAACCTTTACACAACATTTTGGTGTTCTGATGCTGGTCAGCAGGGTTTGGACCAACAGGGCCAGAACCTTTAAAATAACCTCAACCCAGAAGAGTCGGGTCTGGGTCAGAGAAGTCACACGAAGCAGAAGCAACACTCACCGCCGATGGTTTCTTAGCGGCATTTGCCGCCTGCTCCTGAGCCTTCTTCTTCTTCTCCTTCTTTTTCTCCTTGTCACTAAACGTGCCCTTCATCTTGGAGATGACCTCCGAGTCGGTCTTAGCGTACTGGATCCTCTGAGAAAACACAAGACCCGAGTCAGACCTGCAGCTCTGAGAGGGCCCACAACCCCCTCTGCTCCTGAGACAAAGCCAAGCTGCCGGTGGGTTAGGTTAGGCAAACTGTTAATGTTCTCATGTGGGAATTTTGCTTTTGTCACGACAGAAAGAGGACAGTCAAAAGGTAGGAGCAGCGAGTTTACAGAACACTAAAGTACAATAAAGACATTAAACCGCACCAACACGGCACGCTTCACCAGTAATGGGAAAAAAATTCACGCTAAACCAGAAACACTCAAATAATATTGCACACAACTAACAACTAGTATGGTGCATTGGATGCATGTGCTATGTGTATCATGTGTGTGTGTGTGGTTAACTGGGAGGTTGTTATTTTACAGTCTGACTACAGAGCAGATCAAAAACTGGAAAAGATGACAGTCTGCGTACCATGGGTTTGTTATAGAAGGGGAAGCCCTGTAGTTGCCTCAAGGCGTTGGTGGCAGCGGTGAGCTCTTTGAAAATGACGAAGGCCTGACCCCTCATCTTCTCCGTCTTCATGGCTACGATATCAACGATCTGACCAAACTGGGAGAAGAGCGCGTAGAGAGAACGCTTCAGCTCTACGGGAGGAAGGAGACAAGAGATGTGCCAAGATGGGTGAATCCATGAATGTTAATTTTCAGTGTGACCTGGGTCTGTCTGGGCTTTGGAATCCCAACGTTTCCCCGTCTCTGATCTGTTGGCAGCTAACTTAGGAAACAGAAGACTATTTTCCAGTTCAGCCTGTATGATTTCATTTAAAAATTAAAATGAAGCTGAAAAAAGAAAAACACAGTTTATCAGTTAACTTGGTGTTTAAGCAGCAACATGTTGACTGACTTGAACTTTTATTCTTTTACAAACGTATCTTTTTAAAAGGATTTAAGCCTTAAAATTGTTGTTTTTGCTTGGTATGTTTATATTGTGATGTTCTCTGTGCAAAACTTTAATACTCGTGTCTAGAGAGGTGCTCCATAAATGTAAATTAATGTAAAATCAGCTCAACTCACCTTCCTTCTTCACCTTGTCATTGATGTTATTGATGTAAATCGTGTGATTTGGCCGGATGTCCATGATAAGTGTCTGAAAACAGGAGAACCCATAATAATAATAATAACAATAATAACAGTTGATCAATGGGACGGGCTGGTATCAAATTTCGGTAATCTGGGGGATTTCGAAGTACAATTAGATTTTACTTCAACTTTTTGAACTCAAAATCTCTTGTTTAAATACCAAAATTATCCTAAACTCAACTATACGCGAATGTTAATAAATGTATATGAATGTCTAAAAATAAAAACACCGGTTTTTAACAGCGTGGGATCAGGCTGATGAAAATTAAGTTTTTAATTTAAGATTTTTCAGTTTGAAAACATGTTAGCATCAGCTAGCTCGGTGGCTAACAGATCCCTTTCTGACGAAGTTCTAGTCAAACAAGCATCGCTTTTACATAAAAAACACATTCATCTGCTCCCATGTCGCGTTACTGATAAATAAACTTGTTTCAAACTAAGTTAAATGAAGGAAAAACTCACCTTTTCTGGTCACACCTGAACACACACTACGATTAGCGCCCCGGTGTTTCACCGGATGTGTCACACCGGATATGAGCAGGGGGGCGGTGCTTATTAGGACCCACTTTTAATGAGCGGATGTCCTATTTATTACAATTTTAACGAATATCCGAATAACTTTTCACTTATGCTTACGCTCTTTTTGTGCTATCTTACATTTTTTAAAACAATAATTGATTTAAACACGTTTTTCTTGACCTATTTATCCACATTTATACATACCTGTAAATGTTCTAATACGAAACGGAATTATACTCAACAAAGTTTTGCGTCGAGTAACATTCAAAATTTTAAATGATATTATCCAAATAACTTTCTACATGTTAGATTTAACTGGATGAATAATTCATGTGGTTTTTGTGAAAATAATATTGAAAATGTAGAACATATTTTTTTTAATTTAATGTGAGTGTGTCAAGATCCTGGTTCTGGTCTATAGGGCCTTACATGGACAAACACCATCTTACATTGGTGATCTTCTTAGTCCCTACACCCCCAGCAGGTCCCTGAGGTCCAGTGATCAAAGCCTACTGGTTGTGCAGCACCAGGCTAAAGGTCAAAGGTGACAGATCATCTGCTGCTGTGGCCCCCAGACTCTGGACCTCTCTCCCCCTGAGCCTGAGATCAGTGGACTCAGTGGTCTCCTTTAAAAAGCAGCTGAAGACTCACTTGTTCAAGCTGGCTTTTGTATGACCTTCTTCACCTCTCTCTCTTTATTCTGCTCTCCCCACCTATTCCACCTTCCTCAGGATCCACTGATTTCCCCCTTTCCTATTCACTCTCTCTCTTTCTTAACATTTTTTCTTTTAAATCGCAACATCTTGCTCATTTTAAATATATTTTAAACATTTTCGAAATGCTTTTTTATATTTTTACAATTTTTATATTTTTGTTTTTGTTTTTGTGAAGCGCCTCGTGATTTTTATCTTGAGAGGCGCTATAGAAATGATATTTTCTTCTTCTTTTCTTCTTCTTCAAATATTTCTGGTGTTCTGTTCACACTTGGTTGTTGTCTAAGCATGTCACAGTAAGTCCGTTAAACTGGTTGCTATAAGTGGGGTTGTTTTTGAAAGACAAACATCAAGATTTCTTGGTAAATGTTTTGATTTAGCTGGGAAAACCTTTTATACACAGATGTAAATTCCTCAAGGTTAAGCCTCATGTAAGCGGACGGAAAAAGGATTTGGAACTGTTCAAGAAAAGTTTATATTATGTGGAGAAGAAAGATGCCCAGAGACTATCTTCTTTGTTGGATATATTCAAACTTCTAGAATAAGGCCCTCACACTTTCATATGTTTTTAATGTTAGTTACTTTTACTTTGTGTTTCTTATTATAATCCCGTGGTAAAAGCTGATTCAACACGTTTAGATATTGATAGATTGTTTGCCCTGTCTGTTGTATAAAAAAACTGTGTTCAATAAAAAAAAAGTTTGCTTCAAAAGGGTTCACCGGAAAACAACCTATTTTTCCATTCACATCAGTGTGTGTTTTTCTCGTTATGCGTCTGTGTGGACAGTGGTCGTGGTTGTGCGCAGAAGATTTTAAAAGTTTAGACTATAAAGATTGTAAAAATGAACAAGTTTATTAACTTCACTTCAGCGGTATTTTGATCAGGCATCAATCAGGTCACCTCGATCTCAAACACACCTCTTCCAAAGTCTGACTCCTACTGCCCTCGGGTGGCGCGGAGGGGAAACTGCAGCCTGATGCGTTTTCATGGTTTTTTACAGAACCGCTGTGTAGAACCAACGCATAATTCAGGAGGTTGTACTTTGGAAAAGTTGGAATAAAAATATATATTACGTTATATGAATATTTATGGTTTGACAAGTACTATGGTGTTCTCTCTAAGACTGAAAGAAAGGTTAAGAATGTAGAATAAATCCATTTGTTTGCTGCAGTGTGGTAAATCAGAACATGGTGATGTTCTCAGGCTTCTTCTGGCTGGAAGTAATTTAAGGTTTATATAGCACCTATCAAAACAAAAAAAAATCACATCAAAATTAAAACGTGATTAAACGACAAAAAGAAAAAACAAACACACACTTTTCTACCTGTTCTTTGGAACTTCTAAAATATTCTGTTTTGTGAACCTGAGGACTTGGGATGGAGCAGAAGGCGTTAACAATTCACTAATATAAGAAGAAACTTGGCCACATATAGCCCTGAAAGCCATGGTCAGGATTCTAAAATTAAATCTAAAGCTAATGGGTAAAAAGTGCAGAGACATCAGAATAGGAGTGATTTCGGGCTCTTGGAGAGTGGGACAGAGCCAGCTGGGCACATCATGGACTCCTGGAAACAGTGGAAACTGATCTGCCTCTCTCAACTGTCTGTAGAGGATTCTGAAGATGTCTGGATATTCGTGGCGTTGGTGTCAGGTTTGGTGCTGTTTGGCCTGAGCGGGCACCTGGCTTACCGGAAAACTAATGAGCTGTTGAAGAATATTGGCTCAATCTCGGAGCTCAGGGATGGATTACACCGCGCTGTGAACACACAAACTCATATAATTGTCGAGATGAGTCGTAAGCTTGGAACTTTGGCTGAGATTCAGACTCTCGCACAGAAAATTGATGCCATCAAGGATAGAGTTGACGGATCAGCACGGATTGGGATAGATTAATTATGCCATTATTGGATTTAGAGGGGTTGAGCATCAACAGAACTTTAAGGCAGAGAGGAAATTATATCTGTCTGGCCCCAAAACAAGTTCTTATCTGAATCTGGTGCCCTTGAGCCTGTGAGGCTGAAGAGATTACTCCCCCTCAGAAGAAATGTGGAATGCTGCTGTTGCCATGGCAACTCTGTCTCCCTATCCCAGCCTGGGTGGGACTGCGGGAAGGCCGCTGAAACGTTCCAGGCTCACTGCAACCCTCCATTCCACAATGCTCCTCCCCCTATCCACACTGAGGTGACATGCGCTGCTTATCGTGGCTGCAGGAACTGAAGTGGGGATAGTCCCAACCCACCACCCCACCTAGTGGACACTTATGTTGTGTTGTCTCAAGTCTGTTGCATATCTGTCTGAGGCGTTTTTTGCAGAGCAAAGCTGCCCTCCCTGTGGAGGGTAACTCTGAAGTGCCTTTTTCCCTCCACCTGAACCAATCCTCATGTAAACCCTCTTATCTCTATTAAGGTAGCGCGACTCGGGGTTGCGAATGACCACAGTCATCAATTCTTGCCATGTGTCTCTTCCTATGCATGTGTGATTTCAGAATTGTGTGTACTGAAACTCTAATTTCCCTCTGGGATTAATAAAGTATCTTTGAATTGAATTGAATTTGAGTTCTTCTGTTTGTTCCAGTTAGGAGCCTCTCTGCAGCATTCTGGACCAACTGAAGGAGGTCAAGGGCTTTGTTTGTTAAAAGGATTTTTCACCCCTAAGTGAAATTCAGTTTGTTGTCATATGCCCCAGACTTAGATAAATTGGAAAAAGTATGTTGTAACCAGCCCATCCATTCTCCTAATCTGGCAGTATTCTGTTTGATTTAGCTTAGCATAAACAATGTAAGTGAATGGTAGCTAGCTTTTCATGCAAACATGTTATGGAAATGACTCAAAAATTATCCTAATATTTCTTGGTGACCCTAATAATCATATCAACTGCAAATTAAAGTAATAAGTAATGCAAAAGAATTTCAGGAGTTGTTTTAGATTTGGGAATACTAACGACAAAGCATAACTTGGTAAGCCACCGCTGCAAGGGTGACACATCGACCCAAAAGACAGCTAATTCCATAAACGTGTGTGTGTGTGTGTGTGTGTGTGTGTGTGTGTGTGTGGCCACTTCTTCAAATGAGTTCAGAGGCTGCTGCATTATGTTCTCACGGCTTGCAGCGCTGCTTTGTCCTAATGTAGTCCCAAGTCTAAATCTGACCCTAGTATTTATTTGTGTTACTTATTAATTTCATTTGCAGTTAATACAACTATTGAGGTAACCAAGACAAATGAGGATCGTTATTAAATAATTTTCATGACTTTTTCACAGAAAATGCTAGTTGTTTCCTTAGAGATGGAACGTCCCTTTAAAACAAGCGATAAGTGTGTTGCCGTAATCTAGACGCAGGGGCGGATTTAGCAATTTGGGGGCCCAAGGCGAAACACAGACATGAGGCCCCTTACACAAAATTTTCAACAATCTTATCTTTAACTGGATTTGTGAAACTCTCCCCTCTTCTGACGTGAGTTATCTTCCCTTTTTATTAGTCCTCCTCTTTTTTCCTGTCTTTCTCTCCCTTTGAGTTGCTCTGCTTCCTCCTTCCTGTCAGTGCTCCTGTGCTTTTGCCTTTATTTTTATTCTTCTATTCTCCATTTTGGTCTATGTTTGCCTCCCTTTAAACATTTTCCATCGTCTTTCCTTTTCTGCTTCCTTTTGATGTTTACGTCGAAAAACGACGTAGTCACTTTTGGAAGGGGAAATAAAAGGTTTTTTAAAGCAAGCTGCTTCTTTCTCTTACTGGAGCCACTAGGATAACTCCATTTCATGCTTAACTGTTTTGGGCCAGCTATTTTGGGTGTCCTGGGTCAAAAACACTGAATTCCTCAAGTTAGATTTGACGGCAGAAGTTAAATGACCAAATTGTTGACTGATCAGAAGAGCCGTGCTCTCAGGGGCAATGATCAGACATTCAGCCTTTTTAGAGTTTAAAACTGAAGGAAGTTATCTCCTAGCCAGTCACTACTGATAATTACTCGAGTAGTTCAGTCTCCATCTGACAACCCCTGTCAGTTGCAACAAAGACCGAACAGATCGTTTCTAATCTTGTGTCTGTCTTTATTGTAATGCATGCTGCTGCTTTTTGAATGATCTGATTTTTAATCTCACCAGCTTCCCGTTCTTTCATCGCATTTATCCCAATTTCTGATCTTAGTGATGTTAACGCCTCCTAACCCAGATAACAAGCTTACATTGAAACTATGTAGAATCCACATTGCATTGTCAGCATTACAACATTGAATCAACATCATTTTGCACCTAAAATTTAATATTGAAACAATATTGACTCTATAGACCAATGTATTTACAAATGTATTTCAATTAACCTAAATATTAAAACATTAAAATTTCAACACATCTACAGATCAATGCACTTTCACTTGTATTTCAACTGAGAGAATTATTACAATGTCATGCTGTTTCTGTTAGGATTAATCAGCTTAGCAACATTTATTCAACATCTAGATTGCACATAGACTGTATATACGAGTTTGCATCAAGATTTCAGTGTCAACCATTCTGATTATTCAGATGGAGAATCAATATTGTTTCAATGTAAGCTTGCTCTTTTTGTGTTTTAAGAGTCTGCTAGAACGGTAAGTCTTAAAATAATTCTGCTATTATTTAGTTCAGTTCAGCAAGAGGGAAGGGTTTCAGCCATTTTTCAGCATTCAGCATTAAACAGCATTTCTGATAATAATTTGTCTGCTTTACTTTTGTTTTTTAATATATCTTGCAAAGCTCTTTGTTGTTTTTAAATTAGCTAGAGAGAAATTACCATTTAAAAAAAAGTATCAAAACAAATGTAAACTTTCAGAAAAACAACCTAAAAAAATCTAGAAACATAACTTGACCATAATTTTTTAAATTTCTAAATTTTTCGTTTTTCTGTCGTGTTTTAGGCTAGAAATGTAGACAAACCGTAGAAACAGCAAACATGTTTTGCTGTGTTAGGTTTGTGGCCCTGCGGACGGAGTACTCGGTATTTTCCCCGTCCAGTTCTTAATTGAATACAAAGATCTGATTACTGACAATGGATTCATACTTTTCTTAGACTTTTACAAAGCCTTCGACTCTGTAGAACATCAGTTCATCTTCTCAGTCTTAGAACGCCTGGGTTTTGGTACCAACTTTATCAACTTAATTAAAGGCCTATATGACAACATAAACAGCTGTGTCATCCTACCAAAAAACACCACCCCTAGATTTAATATTAATGTTGGAATCCCACAAGGTTGCCCAATCTCACCATATCTATTCATTCTGGTTACCGAAATGTTGGCATTGTACTTAAAAAACTGTGATAACATTGCAAAATTAAATGTTCTAGGCACTGATCTAATTATAAGTCAACTTGCAGATGACACCACGCTTTTTTTAAAGGATTCTAAACAAATTTCTATAGCCATCCAAAAGATTCAACTCTTCTCTGAGGCCTCAGGTCTGAACCTAAATCTAAAAAAATGTGAACTTCTAGCAATTCACGACACAGTGTTAAAAGAAATACATAATATCCCTATAAAATCTGAGGTTAAATATCTAGGAGTGACCATTAACAAAAACCCTAAACTTAATTCAGTCTTAAACTTTGAAAATAAACTTAAAGAAGGAAATTCTAAACTTAACCTGTGGCTCCAACGTGACCTTTCTATTCTAGGTCGTATCTATCTCACCAAAATGGAATGTCTATCAAGATTAGTTTACCCAACCTGTAACCTTGCCTTACCAAACGACCTAATTAAAAAAATAAATCAAACAAACTTTAACTTTATTTGGAGAAACAAACCACACTACCTTAAAAAGGCTCATATGACTAAAGAAATAAAAGATGGAGGTTTAAAGGCCATTGACTTTGAATGTCTTAATGGCACCCTAAAGATTAACTGGTTAAAATTTTGGTTAAATCACCCAGACGTCTTTTGGTATAGTATCCCCAATTACATCTTTAACAAAATTGGTGGCTTAAAAATTCTTCTCCTAACTGACTACAATATAAACAAACTCCCCATTAAACTTTCAGAGTTCCATAAACAAATTTTATTGTATTGGAAAATGATATATGTACATAACTACTCACCACACTCTATAATCATTTGGAACAATCAATTTATATTGCACCGAAACAAATCATTATTCTATAAAGATTGGTTAGATAACAATATATGGTCTATTATACACTTAATGGATGTAGATGGTCAGCTCTTGAATTATGACAATTTCTGCAGAAGATACAATTTTAAGGCTTCTGAGCTTGACTTTAACAGGTTACATAATGCACTTCCAAAACAGTTTATCATCCAAGCCCAAGAATATCTAAAACATCAATGTTCTATTCCAATCCTTCCTATCTTATCTATTAAAGGTCTTCTGTTAACTGACAGAAAATGCAACAATCTTACAATAAGATCAGCCTTAAATGAATCTCTTTTTCCTGGAAAAACAAACAAAAATAACATAATTTACAAATTTGATAAAATATCTGTTGAGAAAATAAGAACTATCTACCTAAAATTACCTATACCACCGAAAGCTAAAGAAACCCACTTTAAAATAATGAATGCAATCTATCCTTCAAAAGAGTTGTTAAGAGCTCGTTTTAATATTGATAGCAACAACTGCTCTTTTTGCGAAAATCACATAGAAACTATAGATCATATATTTTATGAATGTCAGAAAACACAATTGTTCTGGAAAAAGCTAGAGATGTGGATCAGAACTAAAATACCACTCCCAGTTCACATCACTAAAGATATGATAATATTTGGGATTATATTCAATAATAAAGATAAAGAACTCTGCTATAATATCATCCTCTGTTTAGCCAAATTTTTTATCCATAAACAACGAATTTTGCAATCATCCCCTGTCTTCAATGTTTTTTTAATAGAATTTCAATTATATTTAAAATCCCTGAAACAACTCAACAAATATAGTGAAAATCTATATAACATGTTAGCTGAACTTCCAAAGTGATTTCATAATTCTGTATGATATATGCTGTACCCTCATTGAAAGCTGTACTTGTTCTTCATGTTCTTTTGTCTCTTGTTGTTCTGTTTTACTGGATACTTACAAATGTTATATTAACTGCTCCTTTTGAATTTAAGTTTTGAACTTAACATTGTCAAGGTGCCATGTTTGTTTGTAAATTTACTAAAAAAAAAAAAAAAAAAAAAAAAAAAAAAAAAAAAAAAATTTCCCCGTCCAGTTTGGCTCCTCCCGACTTCCGTACAACCTATCCTAATGTTTTTATCAGCTGATTCGCCGCTAACTCCGCAGTTACCGGACACAAACCGGGAGCGAGCCGGTAAATGTTACGGCAGTGACGTGGCGTCACCTGCTTCTGATAAGATTTAATCAAGTCGGACATCCTCTCTCCCCTCCCCCTCTATCGGTGCACTTTCTCCCAAGTTTTTTCCAGTTTTATCTTCCGACTTTTGCCCTTTTCCCGCTGCGCCCGATGCTACTTTGCTAGCCTGTTAGCCAGTGAGCTAACTGATATAAAGCTTCTCGCCGCAGCAGGAGGCTGACAGCCCGGGAGGTGCGCTCCACAGCGGAGCGGGATGAGCCATGGCTTCGGTCCGGGTCGCTGTGCGGGTCAGGCCCATGAACAGGCGGTGAGTCCGGGACAATAAGGCGGGGATTAAACCCGTGCACAGCGGGACTTGGTGTGTTGTTAACCCGTTTGGTGGCCGTTAGTTGGCAGCAGGTGTTCCTGGTAAATTGCTCTTGGATCCACCTGAAAATACAAGAAAATCTCAAGAGTCAAATATTCTGGTTCGTGTTAATTAGAAAAGAAAACTGGCTTCACGGAGTTTAATCAGTTTAGTTTTCATCGCTAAAACAAAGTGTTTTCTAATTTAACAGAAATTTGCTGAATTATGGAGTAACTCTGAGGCTTTTAGTTGTTTTCCCTGTTTTTTTCCCCAATTTTTATTTCAAACTTGCAACATTACAAGGAGGATAAATAAGCAAAGAGCACATGGAAACATAATAATGAATGTAACCTTACAAAAAGCGCCAGGGCTACAGAACCCAGTGTTTAATAACTGAAGTTGGGATGCTAAAAGAAAAAGAATAACAATAAACATTTAAAGTTGTCCAGGTCAGAGCGTATGTTCGTGTTTTACCAGCTTTAACATATTGTGAGGTAGATAATGTGTGCAAATGTAGCTTAACTTGCATTTTGAAATAAAGGCTGGGTTTTCAACACTTTGCATGTGTGACCATAACATTTTGCCAAAAGCAAAGACAAATTGATTACAAAAAAGCAGATTGATATTTCTTTGGTCTGTCCAAACAGAACATTTTTAATTGAAGCTGGACGGAAGGCAGAATTTTGTCTTTTACAAACAAACATGACCAGAATAAGTGGGAAAGTTGTTTTCCATCTGGAACAGACTCGGTCTGTTAATAATGACGAAGTTGGAGTATTCTGCTGTTTTGTGATTATTGTTTAAATCTGCAGTTTAACAATAATAACAATAATGAAGGTTTGATTTGGTTTTAATGATAAAAATAAACCTTTTCTGCATTTTCTGACACTGTTTAATGACAGCACAAAAATATCCTTAAGACCTGAATCATGTTTCATTGCTTTCTGCTCATTTATTTAGTTGTGCAATTAAAAACAATGAATTGAGTAAAAGTTAAAATAACTGTCATTTACCCCGTTTTTTCTGACCGTTTTAATAACTCAAATAGAAAAACTCAGAATGGAAAAAAACTTTTTAATAAATCAGTTTTTCATTAGCTTAAAAAAAGCAGATTTTTTTTTCTTCCATGTCAGGAAAACCTGTAGTTTTCTGAGCCTGCATACATTCACTCCAGGGTTCTGGTTCTGGGATCTGGATCTGGGTTCTGGTCCAGGATCCAGGTTCCTGGAACTGGGTTTGTGATACTGGAGACAAAACAACTTCCAGAAGCGGATCGATCATCTAATCAGACCTTCGTATTGATCAGCATTTGGATTTTGTCCTGATAACTTTATTTGTTCAGTAAATTGTTCAACAACAAGATAAAGTTGAGGAAAACCTTTTAACCTGTTTTTTCTTTCTGGATAAATAGCAAAAAAATAAAAAAACCAGAGAGATGCTGAGGAGACCATCTGGATCAGAATGAGGACCTGAATGAGAACAGGAACCATCATCTATGCTGGTCCCCTCTCAGACCCTCAGGAGGATTCCTGCTAAAACAAAGTTACATATATAAGTTTTAGTTATAAATAGAACCTTTTCCTTGAACAAGTTGTGTATGTGTGACCTTTGACCTGATGTTGCTGCTATCTGGTTGGCTTTTGCTGCGATAATAAACTTCTGCAGGAGGTCAAACTTGGACCCATCCGGGGACCATCAGCTGATCGTAAGCTCCACAAACATCTCAGCTCACTGTTGAGGGTCCAGACAAACTGAGGTGTCTTCACTGGTCCTGGACCGGCTCGTGCCAGTTCCGACCAGTCCAAACCTCCGAGATGGGATCAGAGAACTGAACAGATGAAGTCCTGAAGTCAGAGACTCCATCTGTTTCTGATCCAAACCTGTGGATGGGGTTAGGAGCTGGAGTTCCCCTTGTTCGGATGATTCACACCTGGTCCAGGTGTCTGGTGTACCTGCTCCTTGGTGTATTTTACCTTCATTAGCTGCAGCAGCAATTTGTTGGTCTCCTCTCCTCTGATTGGCTCAGAGAGCTGCAGCTTCTGTCTGATCAGATCTCAGCTGCTTCTATGTAGCGCTGTCTGGTTTCCCACAATGCATCTGGACTGGGGCTTCAGGCTCTAGAAGTTGCCCTTGGGCTAGATCCTCCACCCCTCCACTGTCAGTGTTCGAAGGGACAGGTGGTAGCTCACCCGAACCCCCCAGTGAGTCGACGGGTCATCTTGGGCGTTTTTAAGGTGGTATTTCCAGCTGTAAAGGTGGACCCTAAGGGCGCCCTCTACAGGTGGATTCTTGCACTTCAGATGTAGATCGCAGCTGAATCAGTTTAATCTGTGATGTTCCGAAGCTGAAACCCAATAACTAATGCAGTGATCAGAAGTAAAAGAACCGAATGGTTTTGTGTTCTAATCAGTTAGCGGGTCAAAGCTGAACTGGATCAGAACCCTAACCCTAAAAGCCCGGAACCAGTGGGTCTGACAGGGTTACTGGGGCGGTGAAACGGTTTAAAAACCATCTCAACCCTTCCTCTGAGTCAGCATTTTGTTTGATGGATAAACTTCCTGTACGTCTTCCAGGGAGAAGGACTTGACGGCAAAATGCATCATCAGGATGGACGGAACCAAAACCTCCATCACCAACCTGAAGGTGAGCTTCCTCCCTTCAGAGCAGCTGATGAACACACTTCTAGCTTCCGTCTGAACTGGTTTTGGGTGTTTAGATCCCAGAGGGCGTCATCGGGGATTCCATGAGGGAACGAACCAAAACCTTCACGTACGACTTCTCCTACGACTCCGCGGACTGCGTCAGCTCCACGTTCGCCTCTCAGGAAAAGGTGAGGGCTGCTTTTCTAACGTGAGGAGGTGGTGCTCATGCTTTTGTGATCCGAGCGTTCTCATCGGACCTCGTTCTCGTTGCTGCTCTCAGGTTTTCAGAGATCTGGGTTCCGACGTGCTGAAGGCAGCCTTCGAGGGCTACAACGCCTGCGTGTTCGCCTACGGTCAGACCGGCTCTGGAAAATCCTACACCATGATGGGAATTCCAGTAAGTGGATGAATATTTAACTTCCCTTCCAGATGATGTAATCTAGAGGAGCTGGCTGGTCCCGTCTGTTCAGCTGCAGCAGCTGATTAGTTTATTGAGCTGTCTGTTTTCACTGACATGGTCATGATGTGAGATAACTCTGGAGACCAGCGTCTCTGGAGGCGGAGTTGGAAGTCCTCTGGTCTGAGTCGGGATTTGGATTCGGGTCTAATGAGTCGGATGGTCTGATGTTTGGCTTCTGACCTCCTAAAAAACCCAAACTTCAAACACTGTCTGCTGTGTTTCAGCTCTTCCTACAGAGACAACCAGGTAGATGCGTTCTCGTTCTGGGACGTGTCAGGAGGAACCTGTAGTCAACGGCACATCCAGATCTTATTTGTGTTTAATGCCCCGCTCAGTCTGTCGCTGTCGTTGTGTCCTTGGGCAAGACGCTTAACCACCATTGCCTGCTGGTGGTGGTCGGAGGGACCGGTGGCGCCAGTGCTCGGCAGCCTCGCCTCTGTCAGTGCGCCCCAGGGCAGCTGTGGCTACATCGTAGCTCATCACCACCAGGGTGTGAATGGGTGAATGACTGGTTGTGTTGTAAAGCGCCTTGGGGGGTTCCAGGACTCTAGAAGGCGCTATATCAATTACAGACCATTTACCGTTTAACGTCTTTCCTCTAATATTATTTTTCTGATCATATTTAAACTTATTAACTCAAAGAAAGCAAATCAGTTCCACTGATACATGGTGGCTGTTAATCTGATGTTTGTGATGAACACCTGAGACGGTTCCTCACATGGAGCCAGCAGGTCCGAATCAGGATCCATAAACCTTCAGTCTGGAAGATGCCAGAAAACTGCTGCTCTTGGTTAGGGAGTGATGGCAGTCAAAGTGCAGCTGTTAGATGGTGACAGGCTCAAAAATGTCATTATTATGGGGACAAGCAGGGTTATAACAGCCGTTACTGTAATGAGTGTTAATTACAATTAAAATTCATATCCAGTATGAAATCCATCTTGCGGACCACTGGTTTATTTAAATCAGAAGACTGGATCTTTTTAGAGCAGGGATGTAGATGACACCTTGTATTAACTTGGAGACAAGAGAAGAGAGAGAGACCTTCAAACGTTTAAGATGGTTTATTACTAAATAATTTTAAACAGTTTAACAAGACTAACTCTCTAATGGTGGATGATCTGTTTGGATGAAGTGTGAGGTGGGCGGTGTGTGTGTGAATGAGTGTTAAATTCAGAACCCTCGTATCCGGAGAACAAAGTCTGAGTGGGAGATGATGTTTTGCTCCTAACTGATCAGAGTTTGAGACTCGTAGTCATAAACACATGAGACGCCATTTTGTCGCATCCACATACCCTCAGTGAGACCTCCGTACAGATCCGGATGCCAGGTCCACGACCCTCCTCTGGTACTGGAGCCGATAGAACAGTCGACAGTACGACAAACCAGTCCTTGGATAGTCTCCAGGTAAAAAGCGACGGGTGGTTCACAGCGTTAAAAGGAGACCCTCCTTGGGTCAGCGAGTTCAGCTTTTATTCTGAAAGAACCGTTGCTGGTTGGTAACAAAACAACATAATTTTCTCAGCTTGAATGATTCTCAGCTTAAAAAGAGAAGTACAGATGTCCTGTCCTTACTTCTCTTAACATGCGGTGAACTTCATGGGATCTTGAGAACTGAACTTAAGATGGCGTTGGAACTGTTTTATTAATCTGGATGTTTTTGATTCTGGACGAATCAAAGCTGACAGATTTAATAAACACCACAGACTATGCCACGCTTCAGACTAGGAAGGTTCTGATTGGATCAGTACAGCAATGTGTCATGTGATTGTTTTCCTTACGTGTGTCTAGTGGACTAGAATAAGTCATTTACTTATTAAAAACATATTAATCATAATATTGTGATTTCACAGATCGGTCACATTGTATTATTGACTAACAGTTGTTTAGATTAGCTTTTATTGAAAATAGAGTTCTTTGATTTTGATAATAGAAAGGAAACTTCGTCTTCTGTCTTCATCACTGGAACGTAAACCGTTTAGAAGCGAATGCATGACCTTGAGGCTGTTTCATGCACTCTGGCGCTGTGTCGGAGGGACCTGTGGAAAAGGTTAAATAACCTTGGAGGAATAGCTCCTGCATCATTACCATGGTGACAGTCTAGCTTAGAGTAGCGACCTTTTCCACGGTGACGAGTGGATTTACAGCGCCCGTTACCGTGGCGACGTGGGCTTACAACAGCTGTTACTATGGCGACGGGTGACTGTCCTGCCTCTGTTTTCCTACTCTCAGGGAGATGCGGGTTTGATTCCGAGGATCTGTGAAGGTCTCTTCAGTCGGATCTCGGAGGCCACGCGATGGGACGAAGCGTCGTTCCGTACAGAAGTCAGGTGAGTTCTGCTGTAGAACAACACCTTGATGACAAGAGGTTCAGAAAACGAAGAAAGCCCGGCCTGCTTCTGTTGAAGGGACCTCTGAGCATCGTCATGTTTAACAGCAGCGATGTTCCTACAGAACACCTGGGTCTGAAGGTCCAGCATGATCCGGGTTCCCAGTAAAAACCAATCTGTGGTTTTTTTTCCAGCTACTTGGAGATCTACAACGAGAGAGTGAGAGACCTGCTGAGGAGGAAGTCGTCTCATACCTACAACCTGAGAGTCAGGGAGCATCCTAAAGACGGGCCCTACGTAGAAGGTAAAGCCCCCAGAGCAGAACCAGCTCCCTCTGGTGTCTCGAGTCTCATCCAAGTCCGGGTCAGGAGCAAAAGGGCCCTCATGGACAGGAAGTACCATGTGCTTTCAAAATAAGTCTCCAGTTGTTTCCCTGCAGGACAAAGATGTTTTCTGAGTTTGTCCATCTTCTGACCTCAGATCTGTCCAAACATCTGGTGCAGAATTACAGCGACGTGGAGGAGCTGATGGAGGCGGGAAACATCAACAGAACCACGGCTAGTACCAGCATGAACGATGCCAGCAGCCGCTCACACGCCATCTTCACCGTCAACTTCACGCAGGTCAGGGTCAGACGAGCCTCGAGCTGGGGTCTAACGAGTCAGGAGTCAGACATTGAGCTATGATACCGACTGATGGTGCTGGCCTCAAACGATGAGGACCCATCAGACCGAGACCGGTACCGTTCAGGATGTGGACCCATGTCCTTGGAAGACGAGTCCTTTTTTTTTTTTCTGTCCTCAGAACTCGGCTGTGTTTGTCGGTCCATGTTTGGTTTTTTCCTTGCAGAACACGTTCTCCGGTCACGACCGACCCGGTTCTGCCCAGACGGCTCACTCAGGCTGAACTCATTAGAATCGTTTCCACTTTCAGGCCAAGTTTGATGCCGAGATGCCGTGTGAGACCGTCAGCAAGATCCACCTGGTAGACCTGGCAGGAAGTGAGCGGGCCGACGCCACGGGCGCTACCGGCGTCCGGCTGAAGGAAGGAGGAAACATCAACAAGTCACTGGTCACGCTGGGAAACGTCATCTCCGCTCTGGGTCAGAACCTGGATCCATCTGGTGTCTTTGTTTCTCACACACTAAGAAATCGTTTCTAAACGTGTGTGTGTGTGTGTGTGTGTGTGTGTGTGTGTGTGTGTGTGTGTGTGTGTGTGTGTGTGTGTGTGTGTGTGTGTGTGTGTGTGTGTGTGTGTGTGTGTGTGTGTGTGTGTGTGTGTGTGTGTGTGTGTGTGTGTGTGTGTGTGTGTGTGTGTGTGTGTGTGTGTGTGTGTGTGTGTGTGTGTGTGTGTGTGTGTGTGTGTGTGTGTGTGTGTGTGTGTGTGTGTGTGTGTGTGTGTGTGTGTGTGTGTGTGTGTGTGTGTGTGTGTGTGTGTGTGTGTGTGTGTGTGTGTGTGTGTGTGTGTGTGTGTGTGTGTGTGTGTGTGTGTGTGTGTGTGTGTGTGTGTGTGTGTGTGTGTGTGTGTGTGTGTGTGTGTGTGTGTGTGTGTGTGTGTGTGTGTGTGTGTGTGTGTGTGTGTGTGTGTGTGTGTGTGTGTGTGTGTGTGTGTGTGTGTGTGTGTGTGTGTGTGTGTGTGTGTGTGTGTGTGTGTGTGTGTGTGTGTGTGTGTGTGTGTGTGTGTGTGTGTGTGTGTGTGTGTGTGTGTGTGTGTGTGTGTGTGTGTGTGTGTGTGTGTGTGTGTGTGTGTGTGTGTGTGTGTGTGTGTGTGTGTGTGTGTGTGTGTGTGTGTGTGTGTGTGTGTGTGTGTGTGTGTGTGTGTGTGTGTGTGTGTGTGTGTGTGTGTGTGTGTGTGTGTGTGTGTCCATCCAGCGGACATGACCCAGGACGGCGTGAACACCAACCTGAAGAAGAAGTCGGTGTTTGTCCCCTACAGAGACTCGGTACTGACGTGGCTGCTGAAGGACAGCCTGGGAGGGAACTCGAAGACCATCATGATAGCGAGTGAGCTCTAAAACGTTCCGCGGTCGGCGTGGGACTGCTGCGGGTTGTTGGGTTAATTCTGATCTCGTTCATGTTACAGCTGTGTCTCCCGCCGACGTGAACTACGGAGAGACACTCAGCACTTTGCGCTACGCCAATCGAGCCAAGAACATCATAAACAAGCCCACCATCAACGAGGACGCCAACGTCAGACTGATCAGAGAACTTCGGGCTGAAATCGCTCGGCTGAAGGCTCTGCTGGTTCAGGGCAACCAGGCGAGTTAAAACCTTGAGTTGGAGAAACCAGCAACCTTTAGGGACCACAGCAGAGGGCGTGGACGCTCTGGTGCTCCGCCCAGGTCCGGTCCTGGTCTTTGGGGTACAGGCTCTTAATCAGTGGGTCATTACCGGGTCTCTGCAGAACCAGCAGAGCTGACAAGGTGGTCCGTTGACTCGGGTGTTGGAACTGAGAAACATCCAGGAACGGTTCCTGATCTGGTCTGGAGCATTTTGTCCTGTGTCTGTAAGAAGACCAACGTTTAACGTGACCTTTGACCTTTGTGTTTCAGATCGCTCTGCTGGACTCGCCCACAGCTCTGAGTATGGAGGAGAAGCTCCACCAGAATGAGGCCAGAGTGAGTCGCCGTTTTAAAACGAACCCGTTTTTATTCCGACGTTCGTCCGACGTGTGTTGTGTTTTATGAGACCTTCGTCTCTACAGAAGGATCCGTTTCTTCTTGTGACCCTTCTGACTCGCCATAGAATTGCTGCACTTTTTTTCTTCTTCAACCTGGTTTTGCTCTGTAGGTTCTGGAGCTGACGAAGGAGTGGACCAACAAATGGAACGAGACCCAGAACATCCTGAAGGTGAGACCCATGACCAGAGATGTCTTTTCGTCGTTCCCGGACGATCTTAAAGCGCGTCGTTTCTGCAGGAGGAGACTCTGGCTCTGAGGAAAGAAGGCATCGGTGTGGTGTTGGACTCGGAGCTGCCTCACCTCATCGGCATCGACGACGACCTCCTCAGCACCGGCATCATCCTCTACCACCTGAAGGTAGGAGGTCCAGGTGTTCCGCGGGCCTCAGGCTGTGTCCAACAGGTTCACCGATACCTGATCAGAGTCCAGTCTCGATGAGCACACCTGGGACCGGTTAGCCTGTCGCTTTGGCCTAATTTAGCTCCGCCCACCAGAGGAGCTCAGAAGAACCAAGCAGCCATAGTGAAAGTTTGGTAGGTTTGTAAGGAAGCAGGAAGGAGCCAGAACCTCCACTCTTGCTGCTAATATGGACCTCAGCCTGGTTCTGGTTCTGTTGAGGTTCTCATGGTTAGGGTTCTGGAAGTCTCTCAAGGGGGAACTGAGTCAGAATGTATGCAGTAAATAATTCTGAACTGGATCAGAATCCCGCTGTAGGTTCTGAGCGTGTGCAGAGGTTCTGAAGGAGGCTTGGTCGTTTAATCGTCTTTCGAAGCATCAAATAAAACTGAAACGGATCTGAATCATTTAGTTTTTAACGAGATGAACCACAGTTCTGAGCTCAGTTTACAGCTTGCTTGTCCCACATTGTCCACACGGGGTTGGACATGGTCCTTCCTGAGGGACGAGATCTGGAGGCGGCTGAATAACGCGTCTGGTTTTGCTTCAGGAGGGACGGACGTATGTGGGCCGAGAAGACGCGTCCACCGAGCAGGACATCAGTACGTCCCTTCGTTAACTTGATCTGAAGGCAAAGAGGCGAGTTCTGGACCTGGACCTGGTGCTGATGAGCTGTGCGTTTGTGCTCCTGTAGTTCTGCACGGCCTGGACCTGGAGAGTGAACACTGCGTGTTCAGGAACCAGAACGGGTCGGTGACGCTGGTTCCACTCTGCGGCGCTCAGTGTTCGGTTAACGGAGTTCAGGTGATGACTCCGACGCAACTCAACCAAGGTGAGAAACACCAGGTGACTAGTTGTGATGGTTGGGGTCATGAGAAGTTGCCGGTTCTAAACCCTGCACGTTGGCTCCAGGCCCAGTGGACCCTCAGATCTGAACTAACAGGTGTCTGAGTTTCCTTCAGACCCGACGGGTCTCTGATGAAAATTTGTCCTCCTGTCTCTGGCCCAGGTGCCGTGGTCCTGCTCGGCAGAACCAACATGTTTCGCTTCAACCATCCAAAGGAAGCGGCCAAGCTGAGGGAGAAGCGGAAGGTGAGTCCCGGGCCTTCTCTCAGGTTCTGGGCTTTCTGTAGAAGTTCTCAGACGTTCCTGTCTCCTCAGAGCGGCCTGCTCTCCACGTTCAGCCTGTCCATGACGGATCTGTCCGAGTCCTGTGAAAACCTGTCCACTGTGATGCTCTACAACCCGGGGTGAGTCTCAGACCAGCATCTGCCGCATGAGCTGATCTCCTCTCCATCAGAGCTGTGCTGCTAGACCCAACCCATTCAGTTCAGATAGCCGGGCTGGATCAGACAGAACCTCCTTGTCCAGGAAGGCGCTAGGCAGGGTGGAGCTGGGTGGGGCCGAGCTTTAGGAAGGGCTGGGCAGGGCTGCACGGGGAGCTTATGGAGGTGAGGAAGGGGCGCAGGGCAGAGGTGAAAGTGACGAGGCATCAGTGGGGATTGAAGTGCAGCGGGGCGGAGCTTGAGAAGATTCTGGGGCGAGGAATCGTTCTGTGGTCTGAATGAATCAGATGATGAAACCTCTTGAGGAGGATCTAACGCTGTCCCACCCTGTCCTGTTGACAGTCTCTTCACTGAGAAGGGCCCCGTCTTCCTCAGGTAGACCCAGTTGTCCACTTCCTGTCTAACTGTCCAGTTTTGACCCAAAGACGTCTGTAACTTGTCCCGTCTCCACCTCCACCCTGGATGTCTGTCAGTTGGCTGCTTCTGTCCTCAGAACCTCATTGTCTTTTTTGTTTTTTTTGCCTGAAACTTTCTTTGAAGCTTGTTTTTGTTTGCTGCTTTCACCATGCTTCACCATGTCCACTCAGTGTCCTTTTGTTTGGTTATGGTGACAAAAGTTGATGGAGATGTTTGCTGTTCCAGGTTGGAGTTTGAAAGGCAGCAGAGAGAGGAGCTGGAGAAACTGGAGATGAAGAGGTACCAGATGTTCACCTTTAACCTCTCATTTGACTCATTTTGTCTGAAGTCCTGAAGCAGAACCAGACAAGCTTCTTGAGAGGAACCCAGTGGTTCAGAAAGACCACCATCAAGGACCTGGATCTGGTTTAAGCCAGTAGAAGCACAGCACATTCTGGACCACCTTATCTAGAGTGGCTGCAGTGGTGGATCTCTACGACAGCAGTCTGAAACAAGAGCTGGAAGTTAATTTTACTGATGTAGAACAGAAATAGGACCCACAAGAACAGTCAAGGAAGAACTAGACCTCCCTCTAAACTTCACCTGTGTGTTTAAAGAGACCAGGGGTCTTATTTATCAAACATGGCGTAGAGTCCGTACTAAAACCGTACTTAAGCTCAGCAACAAAAAAAGTACTTACGCCAAGCAGGTGTGTGATCTATCAAACATGGAGGACGCACAGCTGCACGCGATCCCCGCTTCATAAATCAGAGACCAACCAGAATGTTTCTCAGCTGCTTTTTAGTCACATCCCGCCCTCGCCACGCCCACTTACTGCCATAAATGGTCAATGCAAAGTGCCTTGTGGATCTCATGCATACGCATAAGCCGGCTGTTGCAGCATTGAGTGCGGGAATGCTTTCAGAACTAATGATCAAAAAATAATGGAACATAAAATTTCCGTAACAGTTGGTTTTAGCACCATTTGTGTGAAGAAGCTGTTTTTCCACCGACATAATTACATACTGGATAAATAAAATTTGTGGATGAGAAACACATTTGGGTGACTGAGACATCCGTTCTGCCACTAGATGCTGTGCGTACGCACAGTCAGAGATGTTCTTGCATTTAGGAACGTTTCTACGCTCATTCAGAATGATTAATACCACACAATGAGTTTAATTGTTCCTACACACGAAATACACACAGATTGTAAATGGCCTGTATTTAATTGGGAGTGCTGGAACCCCCCCAAGGCGCTTTACTACACACACATTCACACACTGGTGGGGATGAGCTACGATGTAGCCACAGCTGCCCTGGGGCGCGCTGACAGAGGCGAGACTGCCGAGCACTGGCGCCACCGGTCCCTCCGACCACCACCAGCAGGCAACGTGGGTTAAGTGTCTTGCCCAAGGACACAACGACAGCGACAGCTTGAGCGGGGCTCGAACCTGCAACCTTCTGATTACGGGGCGAGCGCTTAACTCCTGTGCCACCGTCGCCCAGTTCTGTGTGCAAGTGCGTTTCATAAGTGAGGCCCCAGGTCTCAGGGATGCTTCATGGGTACAGTGGGGTAAGAAAGAAAGAAAAGGAGACCACCGAGTCCACTGATCTCAGGCTCAGGGGGAGAGAGGTCCAGAGTCTGGGGGCCACAGCAGCAGATGATCTGTCACCTTTGACCTTTAGCCTGGTGCTGCACAACCAGTAGGCTTTGATCACTGGACCTCAGGGACCTGCTGGGGGTGTAGGGACTAAGAAGATCACCAATGTAAGATGGTGCTTGTCCATGTAAGGCCCTATAGACCAGAACCAGGATCTTGAGATGAACCCTGAAGTTGACTGGCAGCCAGTGAAGCTGGAGGAGAAGCGGGGTGATGTGGGTGTGTTTGGAGGACTTGGTCAGAAGCCGAGCACAGGCGTTCTGAACCACCTGTAGACGGTTCAGGGAGGTTCTGCTCAGACACGTGAAAAGAGAGTTACAGTAGTCTAAGCGTGAGGAGATGAAGGTGTGGAGAACTGTCTCAAGTTCAGAGCGGGACAGAATGGGACTCAGCTTAGCAACGTTCCTGAGATGGAAGAAGGAAGAGCGAACAAGAGAACTGACATGAGAATCCAGGGTGAGAGCTGGGTCAAAGGTCACGCCAAGATTCCTGACAGAAGGTTGTTTAGTGGAAAGAGGAGAAACCCAGAGCCTTGGGGCACTCTGAAGAGGGGATGGAACATCTAGCCCCAGGCTACTTGTCTAGTCCTGGACCCAGACTACTCATCTAATCTCAGATTACCCGTCTAGCTCCAGGCTATCCATCTTAAAGGTGCATTATGGAAGTGTGACAGCCAAAACATGTATAGAAATAATAAATGTCTTCTTCATACGTTCTCCTGCAATGCCCTGGTCCTGTAGAATGAGCCCTGGCATTTTTACTGTGATTGCCTGTTTTTCTGTAAAATGACAGAAAAAGAGAGATGCTCGGGTCGAGCAGGCTGCTTCATGCGCGTTCACGCTCAGGCATCGCCCGTAGCATTTGCTATCCGTAGCTTTAGCAGCAGAGAGAGAGGCAGTGCCACTTTGTCGCTGTTCCTAACGCCTAGTGACAAAGCTAGCTACATTTCTGAGGACCCTTAGCTACTTTCTGTAGAACTTTCTTCTAGATATTTCCTGCTAATTAGCAACAAAATAGCCATTTTCACTCCGAACCGTTCTTTGGTTTGACGTTGTTTCAGCTGTCATCAAGGATATAAAAGTTACAGATACAAAGGACGTCACTGGTGCTTTAGCTCACCTAGTAAGATGTCTGACTCTCATGCAGAAGACCTGGGTTTGATTCTGGATGTGAACATAGTTTATTTAGAGTTTCTTTTTAGCATTAATGGTATTTTTTTTACAGTAAGATGCCCAAATTTTTATTTGAGACTCGCCGAACGGCATTGAATTCACAGATAAAAAGATGTGGGTTCAACTTTCATTTTGGAACAATTTTTCAAGCAAGGGAAGGGAATGATCTGAGCATGCAGGAGGACTGACCCATCATAAACCTTTGTCGGCTGTGCTGAAGAGAAAGGTACAGAACCACATTATTTAATTAGCTGCCTGTCCTCTGTCCTCCGGGCCACCCACACACACACACACACACACACACACACACACACACACACACACACACACACACACACAGGACTGTCTCAGCTGTTATTTCTGTTAAGGAGTGTGCACGTACAGCATGCGCGCCTCGTGCACGAGCCTACTATTGAAGCTGCCGTTATGCTTTTGGCCTGAGGGGGCGATCAGGAGCATAAAACTTCAAAACTCAGTAAAGTCCCTTTAAGCATCAAACAAACCTGAGGTCCTAAACTGATCTCCATCCCTCTTCGTAGACAGCATTTTTGTTAGAAAACTTTCAGAAGTCTTTAGAAATCTGGGCAAGTTGTCACCTTGACCAGAATTTAGTTTTTAATTAAAACCAGAAGATGCACATTTGAGGATAATCTAGTAATCCCGGTCAGAATGAACTCGGGGGAACTAAAGTGAGTCTTCGTCAGAAGTTGATGGATGGTTGTACCATGTGACCATGTTGTTTTATCTTTTGGCTGGATTTCTGCTCCTGCAGGAGGCTCATCAAAGACATGGAGGCCAAACACCTGAGTGAGAAAGCGGAGCTAGAGCGCCTCCAGCAGGAGGTCGAGAGTCAGCGGAAGGAGTCGGAGGAAGTCCAGCAGCGGATTCTCCGTCAGGAGGAAAGCCTTCGTCACCGTAGTCAGGACATTGAGAGCCGCCTGCAGGACTTCTTGGCTGAGAAGGAGCGCTTTGAAGAGGAGAGACGATCTGAGATCCAGGGGGCGGAGCTTCAGTGCAGGAGGCATTGGAAGGAGCACCGGGAGAAAGAGGAGGAGCAACAAAACAAAGTGAAGCGGTGGCAGCAGCAGGCTGCAGAGCAGCCGGAGATCTATCGTGAGCTGGAACGACTGAAGAGGGAACGTGAGGAACAGAAGGTTCGTATGGAGACGGAGCGGCGGAGGCTGGAGGAGCAGGAGAGGGAGCAGCTGAGCCTGGTGGGGAGACTGGAGGAGCAACTGAGGGAGAAACATGAGGCAGCCAGCGCCTTGCTGGCACGGGAGGATGCCCGGCGTTTGGAGGATGAGCGTCAAGCTCTGGCTGAGATCAGGGAGGTCCTCCTTCGAGCCAAGGAGGCAGCGGAGCGGTCAGATGTGGAGGATGCCGGCAAGGAGGGCAAGTGCGCCCACAATCGCTACATGGATTTTAAGGAGGCTCAAGTGAAGGAGCTGTGCCAGCTTGAGGAGGGGCTTAGACAGCAGAGGGAGCGCCTCGAGAAGGAGGTTGCTTCTGAGCGGAGCAGTCTCCTGCTCCTCGCCCACAGCCTGAAGGAGAGACCGCAGCAACAGAAGGAGGTGCAGGAGAAGGGTGTGCAGAATTCCACCACCACCTGCCAGGAGGAGCTGCAGCTTAAACAGATGGAGCACCGACTGCAGTTTAAGGAGCAACAGCTCGCCAACCTGGCCGAAGACCTCCTCCCTACTCTGGCCGAGGAGAAGCAGAAAGCCATGGAGGTGCTGGAGCGGAGCAGGAGCAACGGGACCTGTGACGGTCCATCAGGACTGGACACCATCCTGTTCCAGGTGGAGAAGGAGCTGGAAGAGAAAGAGGAGAAGCTGCACCTCCACTGGCACAGCGCCCAGCAGCTGCAGCAGCTCCAGGAAACGTACGAGTTCACCACCAACGTGGCTCGGCAGGAGGACAAGGTGAGGAGGAAGGAGAAGGAGATCTTGGAATCCATGGAGAAGCAGCAGAGGGAGGCGATGGAACAGGCAGTGGCCCGGCTGGAGAGGAGGCACTCTGCTCTGAGGCACAGCACCTCCCTGGAACTGGACACTGAGGAGCAGAGACCCAGTAGTTCACTGACAAGAACCACCAGGACAGAAGCTGATCCGGACCAGCAGAGGTCCGCATCCACAGAACCGAGTTCTAGGTAACGAGACGGTGGAGCTCAGAGTCTGTTTGTTTCCGCAGAGTCGAGCGTGAAATCCAGAAACTCCGTCAGAGGATCGTCGAAGGAGACGACAGGAGCGGCCAAACCCAGAGCCTGAACACGCCACTGTCAGACGACAGGTACCATGACCCGGTTCTCTTCCTCCTGCAGGAAGTTCTGTTGCATCCTAAACCTCTTGATTCTCACAGGATCAACGCCTACATCGAAGAGGAAGTGCAGCGGCGGCTTCGTGAGATGAACCTTCTGAACGGCGGCAGCAACATGAACCTGTCCGTGTCCCGCGAGTCCGTCAGAGTAAGATTCTAGTACCTGAAAGGTTCTGTTGGAGAAGCGGGTCTGGGTTGGGTTAATGAAAAACAGAACTTTGGAACTGCTAGCTCTGGAGCCTTATTCTGTCCTCTCCAGGTTGGGTTAGCTGCTTCAGACGAAAGCACCTGATAAACATGAATCTAAAGGTTTTGTCTCTAGAAGCTGAAACATTAAAATCTCTGATAGGACTGGGCAATAAATCAAGATTTTTAAAATATTGATGTAATTTCTAACAACCAAGATGACTCGGTAACGTTCATATTGATATAAATTAGGGACGCACCAAAATTTCAGCCACTGAAATTTTTGGCCCGAAAACGACCCAGAAGTGCATTTTCAGTTTTCAAACTCTATAAAAAGTCAGAAAACTTCAACAGAAACGCCCAAAATTGTTGCTCATATTGAAGTTCCACATCTCCACCATCTTCTGGTGTAAAATGCTAACTTTACCAGGGATTATATGTGCAGCTGTGGCTCCTTAAACGCAATATTACGACTTTAGCGTGCAAAGAGCTAATTTTACGGTCTTCAGCAGGCATTTGTTAGAAGTAGGGTTGGGCATCGTTTGATTTTGAACGATTCCAATTCCTTGTTTCGATTCCCGATTCTGATTCTTTGAAGACATGACATGTTTATATGAGCCAGCTAACCACAGGTCCTACTGGATGAAATAATCTTAACTCCAACATGAATTTTAACTCTATGAACAACATCATCACCTTCATTTAGACAAAAACGTGTTTTGGAGACAAAAGAAGACGACTTGCAGCACAACCAGTGTGTTTGTTTCTGACCACAACCAAAGTGTGGAAGCAGCCTCTGGGATGAGAGGCTAAACGTCTCCAACATATCCAGACACGTCCAGCTGTTTCCAGCTAAAACTCTCAGGATGATCATGTCCAGGATGACTGAGAACTACACCTCCATGCTGCAGCAGCTTCAGTCACAACAGGAAGTGAAACAAACGTAGCTGCTGTCTGTAACAATCTAACAGGTTTAAACATTAAAACTCAACAGAATTAGTTCAGAAAGGAAATTAAACCTAACCCATTTTCACTCCGAGCCGTTCTTCTGTTTGACGTTGTTTCAGCTGTCATCAAGGATATAAATGTTAGATACAGAGGATGTTACTGGTGCTTTAGCTCACCTTGTAAGATGTCGGACTCTCATGCAGGAGACCCGGGTTTGATTCTGGATGTGAACATAGTTCATTTAGAGTTTCTTTTTTACATTAATATTTTTTTACAGTAAGATGCACAAATTTTTATTTGAGACTCGCCGAACGGCATTGAATTCACAGATAAAAAAGATGTGGGTTCAACTTTCATTTTGGAACAATTTTTCAAGCAAGGGAAGGGAATGATCTGAGCATGCAGGAGGACTGACCCATCATAAACCTTTGTCGGCTGTGCTGAAGAGAAAGGTACAGAACCAAATTATTTAATTAATTAGCTGCACGTTCTCCTGTCCTCCGGGCCACACACACACACACACACACACACACACGGGACTGTCTCAGCTGTTATTTTCATTAAGGAGTGTGCACGTACAGCATGCACGCCTCGTGCACGAGCCTACTATTGAAGCTGCCGTTACGCTTTTGGCCTGAGGGGGCGATCACGAGCATAAAAATTCAAAAGTCCGAAAAGTCCCTTCAAGGTTAGGATTAGGTCAGCGTTGGTTATGGTTAGGGTTGGGGTATGGGTTAGGCTTGGTGACATCACAAAAATAAATGGAAGTCAATGGAGGGTCCTCAGTATGATAGAAAGACGTGTGTGTGTGTGTGTGGCTTTATTTATATAGCACATTTGAAATACAGCGTGAGAGCTGACCAACGTGCTGCACGGCAGGTTCATTAAAAACAAAATAAGACAGAAAAAACAATAAAAGTAAAACCATCAATGCAAGGCAGTAAAAACGAGTCTCTGGCTAAAGGCCAGGCCTTAAGTAGGTCTTTAAATGAGATTTTAAAACAGCCAGAGGTCTATACTGGTGGTCCATATCGCCCAGCCCTAATCTCAGATTGAGGAGAGTCGTGCTTTAGTGAAGCTGCTGTGGTGATGTCATTTGGTCTGGAGGTCTGACCTGTAGCTCTTCAACCTGCAGGAGGAGGAGGAGGTTAGCGACTGTAGCTCTGTTAGACCAGGACCCTTCAGCTCTGGAATCCTGCTTGACTCCTCCAACCTCCCTCTGATCGTCCTCTGGGACTGTTCTTATCCTGGTTTAATTTAGTCCTGATTCAGCTGGGTTCCCCTTTAACAGCAACAATGATAACTCATGACTTTTCCTACTGAAAAGCAGTAAGTCTTGCTCCAGTTCTCTGTGGGATGTTTATCTTCGGTGTTTTTATTTCCAGGAGGAGGAGAAGCTGCAGAACCTGAACCCGAGGAGGCTTAAATATGAGGTAAGACCCGGATCTAGTTCAGCTACTGGAATCAGGAATCCTGCGCCGTGATCGCTGGTTTAGGATCATTTAGCGGCTTGTCTTTAACACGTTATTAATCTGAACGTGATTCTTTAATTCATAATCCAGATTTTGGTTTTTAATGCGAACTGAAACCATACGCTGCTCTGTGGACCAGAGAGTTACTGAATCACTTCATTTTATTTATCTAAACGGTCGGCCTAATCTGCATGTCCAATCTCCACACGATAATCTCTGATCTCACCTGGTGGTTTAATCCGGTTTGGGTGGATTCTGCACCATTCAAGTCCTCCTTGATGATGTAATCTCAGACCCCCCCCCCTTCACTTGTGCTCACAGAAAGCCTGCTGGCCTAACTTCTCGGCCTCCCTAGACTTGGAGACGAGCTCTTCCAATGTCCAAGAGAACCTTTTAGAAGAAGCAGAGCAGGATCTCCCACAGCTTCCCAAAACTCCGGAGTCCTCGGCTGAACTCCTGATTCAAAAGGATCTGGACAAAAACAGCTGGTGGAACGATGTGAACATTTTTTTAGAAGCCAAGGGTCAAACTGTTTGTGGACCAGAATGTTTCAGGAAAACTGAAGAAGGGAACAGATTTAATAAAAACAAAAATCTCTCTTCTGAAGGAAGGAACTCTTTCTGCGGCAGTTCTGATGGAAAAAAGGTGGAATTTCCTCTGAAGGAACCTCGGCTGAAGGAATGTCCTTTAGCGAAATCTCCTCTGGAGGAATGGCAGCCCTCATGTTCTGGAAAAGTCAAAAATCCAGAAGGTGATCCACAAGAAGAACCAGAACCTTTTGAATCCCTGAGCAGAGATGATGTTGGCTCCAAGCAGAGTTCAGAAGAGAACATAGATGTTCTGAGGAAGGAAGAAGATCTCTTTTCGGAGATTCAGAACCTTGATTTGGATAAGTTTGTGATCCAGAACCGAACGTTTGACCTGGAGTCTGAGGATGAAACGTCGTCGTCACGGAGCTCTGGAACAGATTTCAGCGAGGAGCTGAAGATCATTAATGGTTCTGTTGAAGAAGACTGGGAGGCAAAGAAGGTGTCGATGAGCAGGAGCTACATCTGGAGGTACTTGGATAAAACTCCAAAACTCCAACCATGGACTGAAAAAGGATCCGAACCCTCAGAGTCACTGAGGGAATGGGCCCACTCAAAACAGGATTCTGAGTCCAATCAAGGAAAAGAAGTTCCGGCCAGCAGGAGCTACATTTGGAGATACATCACACAAGTCCGGAACCAAACACTCTACCCATGGAGAACAGAACCCAAACTTTCTGGGTCATTGGATTCTGGTTCTGACCAACTCTTCCCCAAGCAGGGTACAACGGCTGCCAATGAAGAACCTGGACCAGAAACTGAGAGTGGTCCAGTCAGCAGGAGCTTGATTTGGGACTATGTCAGAAAGGTCAAGGACCAAACGCTCTACCCATGGAGGTCAACAACTTCCAGAGATCTGAAGTCCCAGAGCTCTGAAGGAGCATACATCAACCTAAAGCAGGATTCAAAGTCTGTCACAGAACCAGTGGGTCCAGAACAAGATGAAGCCGCAGAAAAGGTCTCACTCAGCAGAAGTTACATTTGGGACTACGTGGAAAGAGTCAAAAACCAAACGCTCTACCCATGGAGAATGCAGGAATCGGAACTTTCCTGGGGCTGGCCAGTTGACCCATCACTGGAATCTTGGAGGTTTGGGAGGGACCCCATCCAGGCCAGTAAAGACTACCTTCTAAGTTTCTTGTCTGGGAAACTTTCTGAGGCATTCCGGGAGGCAGAGGTACGACTCCAAGGCACATGGAACCTCATTCAATCCAGAGAACCGATTCATCAAACTCCTCTTCAGCTGCTGCCAGAACCTCCGGCTGAAGATAAAGTCCAATTGGATCTGGGGAGTGATGGTTCTCCTCAGGGTTTTGGTCATGCTGCCATTTCCGGATTTTCTGAATGGCCAGAAGGTTCTGTAACTTCAGTCAAGACGTCGAGCCCAGAAGAGTTCCACCAAAGGCTGATCGAGCTGCCATTGGCTTTGTCTCAGCTTCAGGGTCTCTCATCTGAGAAGATCCTGGAAAACATGGAATCCCTGGCTGGTCAGAGAGAACTTGGAGAGATTCTGAGCATCTTCTGGGTCAAGACAGCCAGCTATCAGAAACCCATTCCAGAACCTGTTTGTCTACTTGTGTCAGAAATGAGCCTGGTGGTGGTTTCAGCTGGTACCGGACCTGAAGACTCCTCAACTCTTTTCCATCATTTTGACCTTCTGGAGATCAAGGAGGTGCAGATCAGTCTGGCAGGCCAGCATGTTCGTCTGCTTGGCAGCAGTGAAGATTCGGTTTTGGCAGTCTTCACTTACAACAAAGAGCTGACCCAGGAGTTCTGCAAGGTTTTGCTGAAGGCGCGTGCTCCTGACCAGTTCTCTGAGGTGTCTGAAAGTCACCCATTGTTCTCTGGTGACCTCATGGCCCTCTCCTTAGATTGGACCTCCAGTACTCCTGACATCACCTTGGAGAGCGGTCTTTACATCACTTCTAGATTCAAACGGGTCCTTGCAGACCTGATCTACGTCATCCACGAGAACATGGAGGGTCCAGAGAAGCCTTCTCTGGCTGATGTTCATCCTCTGCTCTACACCAGCGTCAAGCTGAGGAAGTCCAGTGGAGTCCAACTGGAAGAGACCATCTTCCAGTTCCTTCTGACCGACACTCATGTGGCTCTTCTTCAGGAAGATGGAGTCTTTCATCCGGTTCCACGAGGATCTAGTCTGGTTCCTGCCCAGCCCCAGTTCCAGGGACTCAAAGTCAGCAGGCGTTCAGATGTCAGGTGTCTGCTTGTGAGGAGGGAGGACAACTGCGTCTCCATCGACATCCTGTTCATGAACCTGCACAAACGGAGCGGCGAGGCTGACGGGACCTCCTCCAGTGCTCCGGACTCCTGGAAACTGGTTTTCAGCTGTTCCTCAGAGGCCCAGGTCCTGATTAATCACCTGTGTCTCTGAGTCCGTCTCACCTGAGCTGTTCCTGGATGTAAAATGTTCAGGTTTTTTTGTTTGTTTGTTTTTAAAAACATTTTTACCTTTTTTCTTAACTTTTCACTGAGATGAACTAATAAACATGTAGATTTTATGCGATTGTAAAGTTTTATTGTTTTTGTTTAGAGTCACCTGGTAAACATCATAACTGTTCTGTCTTTATAACTTTAAGGAAAACATCTTAATAAAGCTTGAGTTTCATTTTAAATCTCCGTGTCGTTTCCTCATTCTGGAGGTTTTAATGAAATGAGTCTAAAATGTGTGTCTGAGTCAAACTTTCCCGTCTCCTCTTCTCTTTCTTCCTGTTCCTCTTGACCTCTGCAGCACTTGGTGTTCCGACCCACCGGGTCGAGCTACGACGGCGTCCAGGAGTCCGTTAAAATTAGCATTCCTCGTTATGTTCTCCGCGGACAGGGCAAGGACGAGCACTTTGAGTTCGAGGTGAAGGTGAGTTCAGCATCGCCTGAATGTAGAAATGGGTTTCTGTCCTCAAAGAAAAGGTTCTAGAGAACTTCTTAAATTAGTCCTGAAGCAAAACGACAGTCCTGACCCTACAGCAACAATAAATCACCCAGAATTCGTCTAAACCAGCAGAACTGCTTCCAGGAACCGGTGTCTCGTCAGAGCGATGCTTATTAAAGCTCCAATACACGCGCTTTTTCAATCTCTCGTATAAATGAACGCCTTGTGAGTTGTTCTCTGTGGAGAAGACCTCTGACGCTCCTGCTGGGTATCCGCCAGCCCTTAAAAAGTCTTAAATTAGCTTTTCCAAATTTATGGCCTTAAAAATCCTTAAAAATGATAATCATTAAACAGTTTCCAGAGGTCTTAAATTACCGATGACCCAATAAACAAGATTCTTTTATTTCTATAAAATTGTCGTGAATTTCTAGTTAGAATTCAGCGTTTTTTGTGTATGACGTTGGCGTAAGCGGAACCGTACACGTTCAGTTGGTTGTGAAAGGGGGTTATTTTTAGATGAGCACGTTAGCTGGTTAAGCTAGTGGGAGCTTGTGCCGTGGGGAAGTGCAAGTTTAACGGTAACTGGATGGCTAATCCCACGATCGCGGCGTGGTTAGCACCGGTTCCAGGCAATAGCTGGAAATTATAGCTTAAAACTTGTATAGCGCCTGTCAGAGTAAAGACTCCAAAGCGCTTTACACTACAGTGTATCATTCATCCATTCACACACACATTCACACACTGATGATGAGCTACGATGTAGCCACAGCTGCCCTGGGGCGCACTGATGGAGGCAACGCTGTCGAGCGCTGGCGCCACCGGTCCCTCCGACCACCACCAGCAGGCAAGGGTTAAGTGTCTTGCCCAAGGAAACAACAGCAGCATTCTCTGTCCAGAGCTGGGATTGAACCTGCAACCTTCCGATTACTGGACTACCCGCTCATCCTGTTGAACTACTGCTGCCCTGCTTAAATAGCTTGAATTTGGTCAAAGTGGCCTTAAAAAAGGTCTTAAGTCTTAAATTTGGCTCCCTTAAACCTGCAGATACCCTGTCCTGTTTCAGGAAGTAGGACTTATCCAGAGGAGTGGGGGCAGAAAATGGTAGGATTAGGAGTCCGATGTTTTTATTCATGATATTTGGACATTTTACCTCTGATTAGCTAACAGCAGAGCAACTTTCACTGACTGTTCTCGCTAACGTTGATCGCCAAAATAACACCAGCCTGAAGGAGTGGCTAATGGTTAGCTCCTATTTGCAAAGATTTGCGGCCTGGCTGCAAAAACCAACAGCCTTCCCAGGTGTGAGCCAGTGAGTGTTTCCATGAATGAAATAATTTGAACAAATAACGACTACACGTAAGCAGTAGTCTGGAATTGTAACCTTCGACCAAAAAAAGCCACGAATAAAAAGACAAACTTGGGTTCCAACACTATGCAGCATACTGCAAGAGACAAGGAAGTACTATGTAATCTGGTATTGAATGAGTACTGAACACATACTGAGTATTGCATTGACGTCATTGTGTAGGCCAGGGGTATTCAATTCCGGTCCAGGAGGTCCGGTATCCAGCACATTTGAGTGATTTCTCTGATTCAACACACTTGTGCAGCAGCTCATCAGGCTCTGCAGAAGCCTGTTAATCATCTGCTCAGGCTTGTTGAAACAGAATTAAAACCAAAACGTGCTGGATATCGGACCTCCAGGCCTGCTTTAGGCTCACATGGATGATGGGTTTTGCTCTAGGAGCCGGGGGAGAGGCTCAGGGGAAATATCCATCCATCCATTTTCCTTCGCTTCTCCGGGTCAGAGAGCGAGGCCCAGACTTCCCTCTCCCCAGCAGCGTTCATTGTGACAGGATATTTTAATTTGGTTTGTCTTTGGAAACGTTAACTACACCTACTAAAGAAATATGAAAATAGTTTTCAGGCGTATCGGTTTTCCCTGCACTAATTTACCAGGTTAACGCCAGTTTCTCCTCACTAAAAACCCGTTGGAACACAGAAAGCTGATATCGACCGTAGCGGCACCACCAAAACGCTTAAACAACCAGCCGTGTTGCGTTCGACTCCTCCCAGCCCTGCTTGGCGCTACCACCGTAACACTTACAACCCAGGGAAACCCCAGATGTGTACATCGTCACATCCAATGCTGTTCCTCCAAGCCATGGACATTTTCTCCTCTTAGACATAAATTGTTCAACTGTCACCGGGTGTTATGTTGGTATCTGTTCCCTCCTCGAGATCGGTTTGCACCCAGCTGCGAGGAGAAACTACCCACCCACAAGAAATGCCTCTCACCCTAACCATAACCACCCTGTCACCAAATATGTTTGTTTTTGCATAATTATAGTTTTTGAAAGTATTAAGTGTAGCACCATTTTTATGTTTGTTTCTGGGTAAGAGTTAGGGACACACATTTTTTGTGAGTGGATAGTTAAAACTCGCCGCTGGGTGCAAAAGAAACCGATCTCGAGGGGGAACAAATATCGACGCAACACCAGCATAAACGTCTGTGGTCACCTGTAGCTTGTTTAAGTAGCAGCCTGCTCCAAACTGGTTATTTTTTCAATTAAATTCAATTCAAGTTTATTTATATAGCACCAAATCACGACAAGAGTCGTCTCAAGTCGCATCACATAATAAACATTCCAGTACAGCTCAGTTCATTAAGCCAATCAGAAATAATGTTTCCTAAATAAGGAACCCAGCAAATTGCATCAAGTCACTGACTAGTGTCAGAGTCTATACAGCAATCCTCATACTAAGCAAGCATTTAGTGACAGTGGAGAGGAAAACTCCCTTTTAACAGGAAGAAACCTCCAGAGGATCCTGGCTCAGTATAAGCAGCCATCCTCCACAACTCACTGGGGATGGAGAATACAGAGCAGACACACACACACACACACACACACACACACACACACACACACACACACACACACACACACACACACACACACACACACACACACACACACACACACACACACAGCAATGTGTCTATAGTTATATTGTGATTTCTTAGTAAATATTCTATTTGGTGAGAGATAAACTTTATTGTATTTATCCTAGTGGATCTATAATTAAACGGGTAAACTAGTAGTAGCACATCCAACGTCAAGGAAAGCAAAAAGTTATTATCAGGAGAGGGAGAATGTTTAAGTGGTTAGCAGCAGTGTGCTAGACCGGTGGTTCCCAACCTTTTTCCCAAGGGATCCCGTTTTTTACCAGTAAAATTTCTGACGACCCCCTCCCATTCTCTCTTCCAGTACAAACATAATTAAGAAATGATAAAATTGTTCAAGCACATTTTAATATGCTTTGATTCAATAGATAACAGTAATAGTAGGCTCCAGTACAGAACAAAGTCATTAACAAAACCAAACAGAGCATAATGTGCTTGACAGTTTGTATTACTTTTCTGAACACATTGTTTCTTGTAAACACCGATAAATCAATCATTCCTTTCAATAAATGTTTGACACATAAAAAATACAATGAGCAAAATGTACTTAAATGTGTATATTACTGTTTATACTAGATTATTTACCGTAAAGGCTGTGATTAATCAACCAGTCCTATCTTTAATGAACTTTTGACACTTGAAAATAAAACAGTGAGCTGAGCAAAATGTTCTTAAAAGTGTGTTACTCTTTCTGTACTAATTATTTCCTGTCTTAATATCAGTAAACTTTTCACTCATGAAAAAAAAGTGAGCAAAATGTAGGCTATAAACAAGTAATAAACGAAGTTTTAACCCCTTAAAGTGGAGAGGTCCTGGCGACCCACTGAGAGGCTTTGGCGCCCCCTTGTGGGGGTCGGGACCCCCAGGTTAGGAACCACTGTGCTAGTCGATGGCCCCCTCCATGAGGCCACCACAGCTCAGCAGAACATCGTTGTAGCTTCTTCTGGGGAGAAAAACAGAGAAAATAAAGTGAACAGCTGAAATAGCAGGAAATAGTACAGTTAAAGAGCAGATTGTAGAAGAAAGCAGTAGAGTGTGAAAAGTGGTCAGTGTGTCCTCCAGCAGTCTAAGCCTATAGCAGCATAACTACAGAGATAACTCTATTTAGATGGAGGCATGTTGGAGTCAGGGCAAGGGAGAGCCGTCTTTACCGAATGTACACTCCACCTCCCTCTACTCCCCCACTTGTCCAGATTTAGGCTAACATAGGATTTTAACCATAGGCCCTATCAAATAAAAATGTTTTAAGCCTATTCTTAAAAGTAGACAAGGTGTCTGCCTCATGGACTAAAGCTGGGAGCTGGTTCCACAGGAGAGGAGCCTGTCCTAGTCCTGCCTGTTCCGTTTTCTGATTGGCTCTTTTTTTTTTTTGTTCTCCCATCTTCTCCGTTTTCTGATTGGATTTTCATTACTTTCAGTTTTTATCTTCTATTTGTCGACAAAAATATTCATCAATATTCGACTCACTTAAGGGAAAGATTGCCTATTTACATCATAGAACCGTGGCATTCAGGCATTTTTGAGGTTATCTTCATATTTTAAACAGCGAACCCCAGCTTCACACGGATTCAACTTGTAAGAAGTGAGACAGCAGAGCAGGGAGGTCAGCGGGAGTCCATCTACAGCTGATTCAAGATGGCCACCACAGCTAGTTAACAATACCAAAAACTAAAACGTCTCAAATGGTTTTATAGATAAAACAATTATAACTCAATTTCTCAACATCAGATTGTTGTACTGGAACTGGGTGGTCTTCGTTCCCCCTGGGAGTGATGGATAAATGTCCGCAGCTTGTCTCTGATAATCTTCCTGTGTCGCATGAATGGATTTTTTTTTTTTTTTTTTTTTTTTTTTTACCTCAGCCAGCTGAACAACCAGCTGTTAGTTTGCTTGTTTCAGATTAATCATGGGTCAACCCCCCGTCAGAACTAAGTGTGGTCCTCATACCCGGCTGGCCTGAGGTAACAAAACTCCAATATGTGGTAGTGGTGTGCATCTCTACCTGCCTCACGATTCGATCCGATTATCTGCCTAACGATTCGATTTGAGTCTGAAATGCATCACGATTCTTCACACAAAATGTTTCATTACTTAATAAAAGCAGTAGAACAGTTTTCAATTTCTTTTTGATTTCGAAATCCCTGAAAAACAGAACATTCATCTATTCACTATAGTGAGCAATAATGTTTAAAGTGTGCTGCCTATAATTACTTAAATAACATAAGAAATACGGATGCACCGATCAGGTTTTTTGCTGCCGATCACCGATACCGATATCAAAGAATGCTGATCACCGATACCGATCACGTGGATTGGCCAGAAATTTTCTACAACATTATAATGAGTGGTACAAACTACATAATCTGGGAATAAAGGAAATGCAACCTAATCTAAAATGGTCTGTATTAGGGTTGTCACGGTGTGAAAATGTAACCTCACGGTTATTGTGACCAAAATTATCACGGTTTTCGGTATTATTGCGGTATATATTTTTTAAACGTGCTACATTTTCACACAATTAAATAAACCCTGTATGTCAGGAAATATTGTCCTCAGTTTGTGTCTAAATTTAACCTAAAAAGTGTTATTTTGTAATTATGTTGTTTATTTGTTTACATTTTCCCCCTTTAGTCTTTAAAATACCAATATTCGCCCATAACTTCTTATTTTATGTCTGTTTGATGTCATCATTTTAAAAATATTAGAGCAGATGATACTCAGTACTCAAGTAGCCTTCTAATCAGATACTTTTTTACCCTTACTTGAGTAATAAACCCTGTATCAGGAAAATATTGTCCTCAGTTTGTGTCTAAATTTAACCTAAAATGTGTTATTTTGTAATTATGTTGTTTATTTGTTTACATTTTTCCCCTTTAGTCTTTAAAATACCAATATTTGCCCAAAACTTCTTATTTTTTGGCTGTTTGAGTCATCATTTTAAAAATATTAGACCAGATGATACTCAGTACTCAAGTAGCCTTCTAATCAGATACTTTTTTAACCTTACTTGAGTAATAAACCCTATATCAGGAAAGTATTGTCCTCGGTTTGTGTCCTTCCAGTGAGCTTTGCAGATGTGGGAAAATGTCATCAGGCAGTAATCGTTGTTAAATTCATAATTATTCTCGGAGAGAGACCAACTCTTATCGGCCCCTGGGAGCCCCGTAATGCATAGCGTCATTTCAACATGGCGGTGTCCGCGACACGGTTTATATGCAGGTAGCGGCACTGCGGCTGCTTTATATAGCGACTCGTTGCGTTCTCCCTCAACCCAAATCCTCGGATCACGCATTTCAGCTAAAACGCTAACGTTAGCTTGCCTTGCGTTGACTGTAGAGTTGTGGGTGATGGTCACGCAGATGTGTCATGAGATTTGAAGCGTTGCTGCCTTTCACAGACACTTTTTCTGCACGTGCTGCAAACAGGATAGCCGTCTTCTATCAGCTGTCCCTCGGCATTCTTCAAATATCCAAAAGATGCCCGTACTTCCCACTTTGTCTTCTTTGAGGGATAATAAATGTCCTGAGCGCTGCCGTCTCCTCCTTTGGCCATTATTTCAGCTTTAGCTTCAAGAAAGTTTTGGTTGTAAACAACAAAGTGCGCATGTGCCGCCGGCAACTTCAGCAGATGATACGGTGGCTGGTAAGGGTCACCGCGCCTACACCGCAGCCACGGTAATCCACTGAGACAATATAGTTTTTAAAAAAAAACAAGACGGTTATTATTATTGTCAACTTTTTTTTTTTTTTACCGCTACACTGGTTACCGTGACAACCCTACCTGATCGGTCTGCTTTGATCTATTTTGAAAATTCCGATCAAAACCGATAGGGGCGCTATCGGCCGATTACGATCAAATGCCGATCCATCGGTGCATCCCTAATAAGAAATAATATTTTCGGTAGAGCAGCTTTAAGGTAGAATATTACTGAACTTAAAAATAGTAAACAAATACTGTGTTAAGTGATTCTTTCACATCCAGGAACCCAAAACCAAAATTAGCCCAGACATCCGATTTAAATGTAACGGGTACATCTTTGATTACTGGTAATGTTGGCCCTGTATCCCTGTCCGCCTTTTCTGGTTTAAATTGGCGCTAGGGCAACGCAGTGCGCATGTCATTGCAACTCTGCCCCCAGAAGTAATTGTAAAACCTCAAAACTTTATTGTCCTGCATAGACATAGACCAGTGGTCGGCAACCTGTTCCCATCAAAGTGCCATTATTACCCGTTTCCCACAGTAAAGAAAACACTGGGAGCCACAGCAGCCGCGGCGTTGTGGGCGGGGCCTACCCCCAGACAGCATCCATTACCGGTCGCTCGTGTACGTCAAAGTTATCTTTCATAAGAAGATAATCAATAAAACGATTTATATAAAGTGAATCCAGAAGTTGTAGCCCGTCTCTGCCGACAATGTTTAGATATTTTTCACCCTGTTGGTGGTTTTACTGAGCAGGTGCCACTTGTGTCATACGTTTCTTTTTAAAACATGTTTAGACTGTTCAGAATACAAATCCAGGCTCTGTCACGTTTGATTGTTGTAGTTAAACTTTGTAGGTGGGGAAGGTCAGAAAAGGATCCGATCATTTTGTTTTTCCCTCATTTACAGTGACGGAGATAACGGCGCAGTGCGCCTGGCTCTGGTGTTAATCAAGTTAAATTATATCTCTTTGTAACAATTTTCACAAGAAAACAGAACAGTTAAAAGCAGGGCTTGTGTTGACCGGACAGTTCCCGTGTTTGACCGTTTATTTTGACGGAGAAAGAATAGAAAGAATCACCCCGACGCATGCAGACGAACTGACACTTTATTCGTTTCGCACATCGCAGATGTAGATAAATCACTCAAGAAAAGATTCCCATCTGAACATCTGAGCTGGACACTGCTCAGCGCAGCTCGCTGTCAGCGTGTACTACATAAGGTCCACAGCGAGCTGAAGTTGTGGAGAGGGGCTTGGAGCGCGTTGCAGAACCAGAGCGCATGCAGGAAGATTCCTCTGACTGAAGCGAGACTTGTCACTTAGAAAATGTTCCCTGATTATGAAACTTTGGCTGAATAGCGCTTGTTCCTGTCTCCAATGTGGCGACACATCCAGGAGGAGAATCCCAGAATCTCACATCCTCTTCAGCTCATAAAGCGCCGATATGATTACGCACAAGCGTGACGCGTCAACCCGGTCTCACAGTAAGACCGGGTTGGAGCTGTTCAGGTTTACGCAGACAATCTCTACATATAGAATTGGCATACAGATGTAAAATTAATGCAGTAAAATATAAAGCATTTTATTTAAATATCCATTCATTATTTTACAAGCACAGAGAGCCGCATCAGATGGATGGAAGAGCCGCACGCGGCTCCAGAGCCGCGGGTTGCCGACCCCTGACATAGACATAGGGAGAAAATCTCATTATGTCACGTTGCTGCATCGATGCGGAATCATGCACGGCTGAATCGCGATGCATCTTAGAATCGATCATTTTTCCCACCTCTAATATGTGGATAGGGTGAACGTAACTGACCTCCATGGTGTCATCCATCAGATCTCCGTGGCGGACGAGATGTGGACGGTGTTCAGACGCTACAGCCGCTTCAGAGAAATGCACAAGAGTCTGAAGTCCAAGTATCCAGAGGTGAGAGGACTGGCTCCCCACACCTGAATACAAACCATGGTCCTTCCTCCCTTCAGATCTTAGAGATGAAACAAACTCTGAGGTGTTTGTGTGGAATCTGGATCCAGATCAGTCTGCTTGTGTTTTCAGTTGGCAGCTCTTGAGTTTCCGCCCAAGAAGCTGTTTGGAAACCGAGACGAGCGGATGGTGGCGGAACGCCGCAGTCACCTGGAGGTATGAGATGGTGCTGCTGAAGGCGCCGCTGAGGTCCTCAGGGTTTCTGGATAAGGAGCTGGATAATGTTCTACGTACTGGAGCCATGTGTGTTAATGCAGGAAGAGAACTTGAGAACATGCAGGAAGGAAGGTCCCGAGGACCAGAATGTGGGACCAAGGTCAGGGTGAGGCAGGTGATTAGAACTGAGGAGCACCTAGGAGGCGGACTAAAAGACATGATGGGGACTTCGCCTGTAGGTTTCTGAGGAAATCTCTGTGATGGTGGCCGTGTTCGAGATGAGCAGCGCCTCGTCTGGAAAACAGACGGACGCAGCAGGGGGAGGGGCTGAAAGCCGGCGCTTAAGTCGGACAGATTTCCCTACATGTGTAGCTCGCGGGTGACGATGGATGAAGATATCACGTTAGAGTTCATACTTGTTTATTTATTTTAATTCTGGTGCCTGTTAGCAGCTGATCCTCACGTGCTTGTGGATATCATATGTTGTATATGGAGACCTGACTGTAATAATAAGTAAAGGTTATCAGCTGTAGCTTCAGTGTGCTCATAGGAAACGTGACAAAGAACACAAAACACATTTCTCTTTATGGCCTGTATAGTTGTCATCATCAACATAACATGATTTACAGAATACATGTGACCAACTATCATTTCATGTTCTACCACCGGATGTTTGGATCAACATATGAACCAATCAGATCTTAGATCAGGTGAGAGCCAGGCGTTTCCCGTCATGCCCTAGGTTTAGCAGCCGGTGGAGAGTAACTGCAGCGCCTTGCTCCAAGATCTGCGGCCGCCTTGATCTCACGAGGTTATCGTTGCCTACGTAGGGATGACGTCAGAGCAAGTCGGACACAAAGCTAACCGGCATGCACCGCGTTTCGGTCACCGGTGATCTAATCTGCGCAGAACCGGCTCATCTCGGACACGGCCGTTGTCTGTGTCAGACAGGGTCAAAGGTCACATTTGTACCATCAGAGCTTTACCTTTTCACCACTGAGTGGTCATAATGTTCTGTTGATGTTGGAGGTGAAGCATCACTTTGTTCGTCTGTTCTTTGCAGCGGTACCTCCAGAACTTGTTCCGGATTATGCTGTCGTCCTCCCGCTCTCCTCTCAGAGCTGATGAGGACGGCGTCTTCCGTCTCTCTAAACTCGACGTCTGCGAGTTCTCTGCGTTCTTCAAGAAGGGCGTCTTCGAGTCCAGCAGCCATGGAACCAGCTGAGCTCCATAGGGAGTCCGCATCACATCAAGCCAAACCCAACAGGAAAGCGACTCCCTTCCGGGGGGATGGGGGGGGGGGTCCAGCAGGAGATGTGTAGACCTGGACTTCACCAGGACCTGGTCCCTGTGTGACGCTTCAAACTGAAACATTAACTCCCTGTTTCCTGTTGTGATGTAGATCAGCTGATTATTTATCGGATGAAATGAAACAAGTGACTCGTCTCTTCTAAGTTGAATGTTGAGACATTTCAACCAAAACCTGTAAAATATCTAATTCTGAAAGGTCTCAAGATGCTGAAGATTAAAGTCAGATGTTTGTTGAAGAACTCACGAGGCGAGTTTACAGAAACGCGATGTTCGAGCTGCCATGGTGGTTCTGTGGTATGATGAGCACTCGTGTTTCAGACACGGAGCGGCGCAGTCGCGGGACTCGAGTATACGGTACCGCTCAGACTGACATAACACCGGTACGCACGTGTACATCTGTGCCCAACTAGAAAAGTCATCCTGAAACAACAACCTGCAGAAATGACTTCTGCTCTGGAGCCGCAGTCGAGGGCCACTAATGACCCTTGAACTGCATCATGCTAACTAGCTCGTTTTGGGTTAGCGGTTAGCTGCAGAAGAGTCGGTCAGACTTCTTTAAAATGACTCAGACCAATACAGTTGAAGTTTAGGTTTCCATGTCAGTTTTATTTTTAATTGAAAAACTTAAGAAGACATTCTTCAACTGTCAGTTCTGTTGAGCTTCAGAGCAGTTTGGAACGTTCATCTCAACAGTTTATCAGGTAGAGATTCCAACTTTTATCCGACGCCCTTAGAGTCCAGGAGCAGACGTCTGTCTCTGGGCTTTAGCTGACAGATGATGTTCCCTCCAGGATGTGCTCTGTGGTTCTGGAGGCGACGTCCTGCGGTGAGACACCTGTAGCCTGCAGCTGCTCCTTCCAGCTGTGCAGCAGCTGGCTGTCTTCCTGCAGATCAAACATCATGCTGTCACCACCTGAGCTGCAGAAGGGAACTGAACAGAAGCACCTGCGGGTAGAAGACGCACCATGGACTCTCCAGCCAAGTCTGCTTGCAGAGCGTCGATGGTGGCCCGTTTACCCTCCAGAACCTCCTGCAAGCAGACAGAACAGGGCTACGGCTTTGTTGGACCTCAGCAACAAAATCTGCTTTGACTTTTTGCCAGAACAAAACTGTTTTATGAGTTCTAGCAGTTACATGCCACTCTGAACTTAATGTTTATAGCAGAACAACATCTGACTTGTTGGTGGACCAGAACCACCAGGAAATCTATGTGGACCAGAAGAATGGGATGGTGCTTGCAACACTCTAGCTACGTTCCACATTAAAGAGCAAGTCACCCCCAAATCAACAATTTTTTTCTGATAAACTATATAAATGCGTGTCTAATTGTGCTGCAGACACGTGTCATCAATAGTTTAGCACTTTAGTGCATTTTAGTTAAAATTTAAATATTCTGCCTAAAACTGTCAGTGTTGTGCCGTTGTCAGGTAAAAACTCTGCACTACATTTGAATTTAAATCTGCCACCGCTATTGGCTAAGAGGTATGCTATGATGTAAACTGGTACATTATGATGTCACAATGTCGTGAGTGTGTGTATTTGTTAGCGGCTCCGCCCTCTCGGTTTGCTAGGCAACAGCATTTGTTGCATTTTTCAAACATGAAGTGGGAGTGGAGTCCGCTTCTTGTAAGGGGTGACTTGCTCTTTAAGGAACCCATCAGAACGCCTGGTACCAGGGCAGTTGAAGTTGCAGGACAAGGAAAGACTTAATTCCATTTGTGGTTCTTTTTAAAACACAGAAAGGTTTTTCTTTACGTTGCTGACGTTTCGTTTGCAAAACTTCCTCAGAGCTGACGCTGATGGTGGCGTCACTTCCTACGTTAGCGAGGTAAAGAAAATCCTTTCCTGTGTTTTAAAAAGAACCAAAAATGGAATTAGAAACTAAACACAGCAGGAACACACCAAAGATGTCTAAAGGAAAGACTCAGTTTTGGACACTTCAGGTGAAGAGAGGAGTTGTCAACTGATGGTAGTACCAGTACGTACACCTGGTTGGTCCATTTCAAGATCCTGGTTCTGGTCTATAGGGCCTTACATGGACAAGCACCATCTTACATTGGTGATCTTCTCAGTGCCTACACCCCCAGCAGGTCCCTGAGGTCCAGTGACCAAAGCCTACTGGTTGTGCAGCACCAGGCTAAAGGTCAAAGGTGACAGATCATCTGCTGCTGTGGCCCCCAGACTCTGGACCTCTCCCCCCCTGAGCCTGAGATCAGTGGACTCAGTGGTCTCCTTTAAAAGCAGCTGAAGACTCACCTGTTCAGGCTGGCTTTGGTGCGGCCTCCTCTTCTTCCTCTACTCTCTCATCATGCTGCTGTTTATTTCTGTCTCCTTTGTTTTGCTTGTGAAGCATTGTGTGACTTTTATTTTGAAAGGTGCTTTAAAAAAAGCTTTACAAACTCATTTACTCTGCTCAGAACCCGAGCATCGGGTCGTACCTGCAGCTTGTTGGCGGCGGCGTTGCGGGTTGTCGGGTCGATGCTGGACACCGACAGCGTGGTGCAGAGCTGTGCCTCCTTCTCCTCCAGTGTTTCTGTCAGAGCAGACAACTTCTTCTCCAGCAGAATCCTCTTCAGGCTGCTCCTCTGCTGCACATCCAGAATGCTTTCCATTTGTCGCTGGAGCAGCTCGTCTCGCTCCTGCTCCACCTGCAGAGGCGGTTCTGACCCATCAGCTCGCTGAGAGGACGGAGAGAGCAGCAGACGGGTGCGCTTTACCTTCTGGAAGGCCTGTAGGAGCAGCTCGTACTCCACCATCAGATCTTTGAGCTCCTTCTCCACCACCTTCTGCTGACCTTGGTTCTCCTGTTTAACAAAACGTCTTCATCAGTTAGAAGCCTCAGAACCAGACAGGTGTGACTTCTGAACAAATGGACCTTCATGGCTTCCTGGAACCGGACGTGTTTCTGAAGCTGCTCCTGCAGCTCCAGCACCTTCTGTTCCGCCTCCTTCAGTGACCTCTTCAGAACCTTCTCCTTCTGCTGAGCTCTTTCAAGCTTTCTGTTCTTCTGGATCATCTCAGACCGCAGCGCCTCTGCCTGCCATGACCCAGACAGAAAAAACAGAACCCGACTGACACAACGGAACTTTCTCCAGACAGAACCAGCTTTTACTGAAGTTCAGCAGCAGATTTGTCTTTATGTTCTGATAAAATTCTGTTAAGAATTTAACGGAACCCTGGTCAGAACCTTCAGAACCATCATGATGTTCTGTGTTTGTGGTTCATGGGAACAGAAGAAGAACCAGCTGGTTCTGCCGTAATCAACCGACTCACCTTCGGAACCTCCTGATCCGATAGCTGTTTTTTGATTACTTGAGTGTAGAACTCTTCAGCTTGTCTCAGAACCCGGTCCTGATCTTGGATCACAGAGCCCATGCGGTTCTCCAAATGGTTCTCCAGCTCTCTGATGGCTGACTCCCTCTTCTTGTCCTCCATTGTCACTAGAAAGTCCATCCTCTGTTGGAACGTTTGCTCCACCTCTGAGGAGGAACATTCAGGAGCGACACGTTAACCCACAGCAGGGCAAAGGACCGACACAACAGGATGTGGAAGGATGGAAGAACTAGGGAACAGCAGGAGAAGAGGAGAGCAGGTGGTCCAACCTTTCAGCCTGTGACGGTACTTGTTGTTGAGCTCCATCAGCTCCACCTGGTGTTTCTGAGGAAAAGGAGGCCACGAATCACTCAGGTGAAGAAACCAACATCAAAATAGACATGAATGTCGTCTCACCTGCCTCAGCTCCATGATGGAGATGCCCTCCTGGATTAGCTTCTCCTGAAAATCCATCTGAAGGTTCTGAAGACCTCTGTGCAGCTCGAGCCCCGAGTCCGTGTTCTGGTTTTGGACCAGTAGGGCCGAGCAGGCGGTGTCCATCTTCATCTCTGAAATGGTATTCTGCTGTTCAGACAAGACGTGTTTCAGCTTCTGCTTGTAGACCTGAAAGGTGAGGAGGACACGTTGGGTTAGGTAGTCAGGTTTATGCCAAGACAACATCAGGGGGGGGTGATGGTTGGTAAGACGTTTAGATTAGAATGAAGATATCAGAATCAGCTTCCTGACCAGGAGCACACGCACCAAGACATGGACACAAACAGTTTCAGACAGGCTGTAGAAGTCACAGCGCTGGAAGGAGACGTGGGAGAAAAATGTGTTTTTATTTCTGGCATCAATGAGCTTCCATCCATCGTCTGAACCCGCTTTGTCCATGTGGGGTCGCGGGGGGCTGGTGCCTATCTCCAGCGGTCAACGGGCAATCAGGCGGGGTACACCCTGGACAGAGAGCCAGTCCATCGCAGGGCGACACAGAGACACACAGGACAAACAACCATGCACACACACACACACACACACACCTAAGGACAATGTAGACAGACCAGTCAACCTAACAGTCATGTTGTTGGACTGTGGGAGGAAGCCGGAGAACAGGCGAGAACAGGGAGAACATGCAAACTCCATGCAGAAAGATCCCATGCTGGGAAGCGAACCCAGGACCTTCTTGCTGCAAGGCAACAGCTCTAACCACTGCACCACTGCGCAGCTTCCATACTTGGTTAAAGTGAATCTATCAGGAGCCTCTCGGCTGGAGTAAAGCTGCAGCTCACTGTGATCTCTACTTGGTGGCGCTCCTCGGCCTCGTCCCTCTCTCTGTCCCTGTTCCTCAGCTCCGCTTTGGCCTCCTGCAGTTTTCTCTTGGAGATTTCCCAGAAGTCTTGGGTTTTATCCCTTTCCAGCTGGAAGAAGCTCTTCTCCTCGCGCTCTCTGTCCAGCTCCTCCCGGAGACGAACGATGTGCTCCTCCAGCTGCACGCAAAGACACACGTGTCATCACACACACCGACAGGTGCACAAGGAGAGTTTCCAGCTCCGCCTCTGAAATAAAGTCGTTCTTTGACAAAACTCCGGCTCGTTGGGACTGCCCTTAAAGAGCAAGTCACCCCCTACCAAAGTCTAACTCCACTCCCACTTCATGTTTGAAAAATGCAACAAATGCTGTTGCCTGGCAGACCGAGAGGGCGGAGCTGCTAACAAATACACACACACACAGGCTCACGACAGCACTGTGACATCATAATGTACCAGTTTACATCATAGCGTACCTCTTAGCCAATAGCGGTGGCAGATTTAAATTAGAATACAGTGCAGAGTTTTTACCTGACAACGGCACAACACTGCCAGTTTTAGGCAGAATATTTAAATTTTAATAAAAATGCACTGAAGTTCCAAATTATTGACGACACGTGTCTGCAGCACGATTAGACACTCGTTTATTTAGTTTATCAGCAAAAAAAAGTTTATTTGGGGGTGACTTGCTCTTTAACGATTCAGAGGTCAGAAGCATCAACCAGACTGTTCTAGATAGCAACATGCAGCAGTGTTTAACACTTAAACATCATTTTCTATTCTAATATTTATTATTCAAACCAACGCGATGTATGTGTGACTGTAGTTATTGCTTCATCCAGCCCGGCCGGGAGTTTGTCTCCATGGTGACGTAGCATCGATCGGAAGCTCTACCTGATCCTTGGACATTTCCTCCGTGGACAGACGACCCATTTCCGCGGAGGACTTCCCCTTTCCGGGATTCTTCTGTTTAGTCCGCGGAGGCTGAAAGAGAAACGCATCGGGACTGACTACGTTAGTTCTCCCGGCTCATGCTAAGCTAGTTCTCCCGGCTCATGCTAAGCTAAACCGCTAACAACACAATGTGAACGGAAGTTACCGGTAAAACAAAGACAGCACAAGTTTTCTTTAACTCTACCGTCAACTTTGATTTACCATCGTTTCACACAGCAGCAGTCGGACGGATAAAATCACGCCGTTAACCTTCCGTCCGCTCGCAGGCGAGTCCGTACGTCAACATAAGGCGCTGCCATGGTAACAACCCATCACGTGACTGGGGTCCTTTCCTGTAGAAGGGGTTTGATCTTTTTATGTTGTAAAATTCTTATGATTTAGTCGATTTAAACGTTTTCTTGCACCCTGAATTGCCTCTCTGTGTGTGAAATGCTTAAAGCGTTCCCGAAATCAGATTTATGAAATAAAACTACAACCGGATGCTTCAAGGAGGAAGTAAACACTTCAGGATGTATTTTTTTTTCATTTGGACTCATAAAAGTTTAATTGATGAAAGGCTTTAAATTCTGCATTACGCTTCTTTAACGCAGCAAAAGAGTTATTTTTACCTTGTTTTTAGTTTTGACTACCATTGCAGCCCTCTGCAGAGGAAGTGACGTCACTATCGGCGATACTCTGAACATTCAAAATGGGCTTTAAATTCTTCTAAGAACAAAAAGTTTTGGTTACATTTTAAATATTGTTGGGAATCATTTGATTAAATCAGTTCTGAAATAACCCAGATTATTATGCTGCTCTTCCTCACAACTGTGCACCACCTGATCTCAGTGAGTTATTGTCCCGAAGCCAAGCCATCCTGAGCAGATTGAAACCTTTTCCTGCTGTTAGTTTGTCTAGATTTCTAGGCTACCTCATTTGTATTTTATTGTGTTTGTTTATCGTTTTTTTGCATGCATTTCATTTATACCATATAACATGCATTTATAACATTTCTCCTCATATAATTGGATTTAATCAGAACTCAAACTGCCAGAGCATCAGTAATTTTAATAATTCACTAATGATGTTTGTGCTAAATCACAAAAACACATTCCTTCATGCGTTTATATTTATCCATCCATCCATTTTCGGCCGCTTGTCTGCCGACCGGTCGCGGGGGCAGTAGGGAGGCCCAGACGTCCCTCTCCCCAGCCACCTGGACCAGCTCCTCCGGGGACATCCTAAGGCGTTCCCTGACCAGCCATGAGCCATGGTCTCTCCAGCGTGTCCTGAGTCTCCCTTTAGACCATCTCCCACATCAGTACATTTATATTTTATCTGTTTTGCTAAACATTTAAAAATCAGATTCTAGTGTGAATCATAAATGTTTAACCACTGGGGGTTATGGAGCAGAACATAGATGGTGGTCATGCTGCAGCATTCTTTGGGTTCCATCACATCAGTTCAGAGGTTCTGGTTTACAGGTGAGGTGTTGCTTAGAGTCTCCATGATGGTGGAACATTTAGGTCTTTCTGATTCCAGCCTTCCCCGTGTTCTGGATCTTCTGGTATACCACCTCAGGACTGGTCTTACTCCTTGGTTCTGCCCTCCATACTGACTGTCAGGCTCAGGATGAATAGAAACAGAACAGCTCCACTGATCACAGCAACGAGAGCTTCCCACCAGTTTGAAGAGGGTCATACCTTGTCCTCCTGGTCCGATCTGCGTTCCACATCAATTTGGGGTTGATCTTTGTTAGGATCTGTGGCCCATATATACGTATATATATATATATATATATATATATATATATATATATATATATATATATATATATATATATATACATACATATATATATATATATGTATATATATATATGTATGTAAATAAATGGTAAATGGCCTGTATTTGATATAGCGCCTTCTAGAGTAAAATATATATATATATATATATATATATATATATATATACACACACATATATACACACACACATATATATATATATATATATCTATATATATATATATATATATGTGTGTGTATATATGTGTGTGTATATATATATATATATATATATATATATATATACATATATATATATATATATATATGTGTGTGTATATATGTGTGTGTGTGTGTGTGTCCGTGCATTGGTCATTCTCTGTTAAATTTCCTGCTTTCTTTTGAACACACACATGGTCTCAGACATCTGAACCAGCGCTCAGTCCACCTTGGACCTGAGGTGTCTGTCGTACCTGTTCTTGAGGTCTCCATTGATGCTGAGGAGAGGCACCTTTTATCAGTCTGCTCCAGGTAACGTCTCCATTTGCCTAAGAGCAGTGAAGAACCGTGATCGAGTCCAGCAGCACCGTCTGTTCTCAGACTTCAGCACGGAGGTTTCAGTCATGATCACTGTGGGTTTAAAACTCGTCCAGGAGGATCCCAAAGGTATGCAGCTGTTTTTCATGAACGGATCCTAATTTCACTGATGTTCATCCTTCACATTAGAGACCCAGAGACAAAAAGACCACGCCTGTCCTCTGCAGGGTTCTTCCGCACGGTCCCACCAAGAGGAGACGGGGATGAGACTGGACCAGCAGCTTTGGCATTAACTGACCATTGGAGCCATTTGGAAATGTTCTGTAAAACCTGTGAAACCGCCAGCTGGACGGTCTTCTGTGGTTTCTAATTAAAAGGTTTTGGTTTCAGTCGAATAGAAGATAAACAGATTTATGGGTTTTAAAAGCCTGAAAGTTCCTGATTATTAAAACTCATCTTGTTTTCTGAATGTATAATTTTTCTTCTGATGCTTTTATTTTTACATGTAAGCGAATACCGTAATGTTGAGTTTAGATGCTCACGCGGATTTCTGCTGCTGACAGGTCTGTGTGAAGTAAAACATTAGCGTTGAGGAATGGTGATTAAAAGTCTTAAAGCGACGGGAACAAAGTCACGCTGAGATTTTGTTTATTTTCTAACAAACTGTTTCTGTACAACATTTACATTCATAAATAACCTTTACGTTTAATTTTCTCTGCTGCTGGAAGCTGAGCTGATGTCCACCAGAACCAGACGATCCAGAGGGTTCTAGCCAGAGTAACCTGTCCTGAGCGGGCAGAACCAGAACCAGAACCAGGCGTTTCGTTAGACGATTCTGCTCAGGCCGGAGCTCTAGGACGGGTCCTTGTTGCTCGGCTGGTTGATCTTTGACAGATCACCAAACGACACGGTGGCAGAGCCTCGCTTCGCTGGTTTCGCCTGGAAACCAAAACAACATCACTTCCTGTTTGGATGACGAACAAAGTTCAGCAGAAGTTTAAAAAACCCAAAATCATCAGAACTTCCTGTTCAGTAGGGCGGGGTTTATTCAGGCTGCTGCTGATTGGCCCACACCTCAGACACACCAACAAACAAACAAACAAACAAACAGGTACCAGCTGACATCTCGCTCACCTGTGACTCGTGAGGCTTCCAGCCAATCATGTAGAGGATGTGAAAGGAGGCGGGGACGGTGCCGGTGTTGCTCCCGTACATCTCTGAAACGTTTCAGATGGAGAAGGATGAGGCTGTGGCTCGGATGTGGAACAGAATGTTTTTGGATCAGAACCAAACACAGGAAGCTGCTCTGACTAAATGCATCAGCTGACTGATGCTCAGAAACAGGAAGTGGGTGAGTTGATTTGTTTTTACCCAGCATGCATCCTGGCCTCGGACTCACCTTGATAAACAGCTGCTGCTGCTAAGATGGAGTCTCTGTGCAGCAGCGACTTCCTGTTCCAGGCACAGCTACTCTCAGCCATTCCTGCAAACATCACGTCCACCAAGACGGTCAAAATCCTTCAGCCGAACTCACGTGAACAAAAACACAGGACTCCTGATCGTCCCGTCCCCTCCGGTTCATCCCTCGGGACGAGTCGGTGTGTCCGATACCCTGTGACGGTTTAGTGTGTTTGTGTGCTGGCGTTCTGTGGAGACTCCATCTTTATACCTTGCAGGTCAGTCATGACCTCCATGATTCCCGGATAATAAACCTGAACCTCGTCGATGTCCTGAAACACATCAGAGGGGGACGAACATCAGCTGGTTCCAAAGACAAACTCCAGCCTCTGACTTGTTCCTGTTCAGGTTTAAAAGCTCCAGCCATTAAAACACAGGGTAAGAAAATACGCCGTTTCCATGGAAACTGAATCCAACAGACTCACCACAGTCAGCATGCTGAAGCCCGCCTGTCCCAGCAGGTTGCCCAGGTCTGTGACGGTGGTGTAGGGGGACACGTGGGGGGAGAACCCGCCCTCCCTCTCCATCTCAGCCAACTGGAGGGAACATCTCAGCTCGAAGAGCGTCTCCGCCCCCACCATCGCCCCGACGAAGACACCGTCAGGCTTCAGCACCTGGTGGATCTAAGAGGACCAGACAGTCTGATCAACACCCTCCTGGGTCCAGTCAGCAGGACCGACGGGACGGACTCACCTGTCGCAGGGCTCCAGGTAGGTCGTTGGTCCAGTGCAGACTGACGGAACAGAACAAAAGCAGAATTTAATCAGCTGGAAAACAAGAGTTTAAATGTTTTAATATTCTTTACAATGATTCTGATGATTGTTTTAGACAAAACCAGAAACGTAGTTAAAAACATTAAAGGGTCTCTTCTCCTCATGGGAACAAAACTTTATAAAATGTGAAAATAACATAAAAATCACAATAATAACCCAAACAATCCAGAAATTAAAGTTTAAAGAATACAAGTAAAATGATGAATGTTCTGTTATCACCAAAGGTGGTAAAATATTGTTATAATGTCCTTTCACTGTCAGTTCAATGTATGTTACAGCCCCCTCTAGTGGTTACTCTGAGTAACACACCATAGAAACTGTTTTATTTTGAACAAACTTTATTGAACAGAAGTTGAACTCAAAGACAAGGAAGGTAAACAGTTCATGGTGTCTCTTTGGGGAGAAGTCTACATTTTCTGTTTATGGTCGCATCGCCGGTGTGAACTCAGTTTAGAAGTTTGTAACTTTGCCTTTGGGAATAACTTCTCTGTGCATCAATGCTAACAAGACAGAGACCCTGATCGCTGCACCCCCGGAACTTCAACCAAAAATCGAGCAGCAAATTGCCTCTTTTTGCCCATCAGCCAAGGCCAACATTAGAAACCTAGGAGTTATTTTTGATCCAGCTTTAAGTTTAGACTCACACGTCAAAACCATCTCCCGCTCTTGTTTCTTTCAACTGAGAAACATTTCAAAAGTCCGTAAACTGGTTTCTACTGCAGATCTGGAAAAAATCATCCATGCCTTTATGTCATCACGCTTAGACTACTGTAACACTCTTTTTACTGGTCTCAGCAAAACCTCCCTCTCACGCCTTCAAGCCATCCAAAATGCAGCAGCCAGACTCCTAACCAAATCCAGCAGACGAGCTCACATCACTCCGGTTCTACAGTCCCTCCACTGGCTCCCAGTAGAATATAGAATACAGTTTAAAGTTTTAGTCCTGACCTATAGAGCTCTTAACAACCAGGCTCCAAGCTACCTATCTGAGCTTCTATCCCCACACACCACCTCTCGGAACCTTAGATCCACATCTGAAAACCTCCTGACTGTTCCTCGAACCAGACTGAAAACCAAAGGGGACAGGGCCTTTCAGACTATTGCCCCCAGACTTTGGAACAGTCTAACTTCAAATCTCCGTCTCTCTAACACTGTAGAGGTCTTTAAAAATCATCTAAAAACTCACCTTTTCATCCAGGCGTTCCCTCCCTAAATGTTCAAAAAGATGGCTTTGTTCGGGTTCACACCTTCACTTTGTTTATACTCATGATTTTATTTTCTACGTTTATCACTGCTATTGTTTTTCTGATGTTTTTATTGGTTAGAGGTATTTGCCCAGATCTTTATCATGTTGTACAGCGCTTTGTGATTTATATCTGTGAAAGGCGCTCTATAAATAAACTTTTACTTACTTACTTACTTTATTTGACAGTAAAATCAATATTTTTGTTATGTTATCTGTGATTTGTGAGGTCATCTGAGATGCGATGTGTAGCAGGAGTTTACCCTTTTAAACAAATGTAACGTGTATACAGTAGTAATGTTTTATATAAATGTATATCATACTGTACTTACGCAAATTATAATTGTATTGTTTGTCTTATTTTTTAAGTTTCACCCTTTTGAATGTCATTAAAGCTGTGGACAACGTTCGACAGTCTTCAGAGTGGTGATATAAGACAGGTGTTAAAGCCCTGGCATCACACACGCACCATAACGGCACAGTGGAGTTAATGTTTCATTTCTATTTATTCTGCTGTAAACTTAAGAAGCACTACTGAGAGAAAGCTGGAGCACAACCTTTAGTTTTCTCTACATTTTAGATGAATTCAGCCTTTTTGTCATCGAAACAAAGTAAATAACAAAATATTAATTCAAGATTTTTATAGAAATAAATATCTACTTGAAATCAACCAACACTTTATTATTAAATCATAAATGAGATAAACAGCATCAGAGCAAGCTCGTCTCTGATTGGCCACTGGAGTTGATGTTCTCTTTCACCACAACCGGACCTGGTCCGACCCACTGCGGTTAGAATACTCACGTCAGGCTGCTCAGAACCAGGTCAAAGGTGTTTTCTCTGAACGGCAGGAACTCCTCATCAGCCAGAACACGATGAGTCTGGATCTCCGTCGGTCTGTGGGCCTTCTGAACAGAACAGAAACGTTCATCAGAATGAGGTTCAGATCCAGATTAGTCAGGATGTGGGTCAGGACTCACCGGGTTCTGACGGGAAACGTCAGTCATGAACAAACGCTCCACAGAGTCCTGAAACACAAACTAGAACCAGTCAGACACCTTCAGAGGCTCATAAAACACACACACGCACACACACACACACACACACACACACACACACTCACGCACACACACACGCACACGCACACACACACACACGCACACACACACACACACGCGCACACACACACACACACACACACACACACACACACGCACACACACTCACGCACACACACACACACGCACACACACTCACGCACACACACACACACACACACACACACACGCACACACACACACACGCACACACACACGCACACACACTCACGCACACACACACACACGCACACACACTCACGCACACACACACACACACACACACACACACACACGCACGCACACACGCACACACACTCACGCACACACACACACGCACACGCACGCACGCACACACACACACACACACACACGCACACGCGCACACACACACACACACTCACGCACGCGCGCACACACACACACACACACACGCACACGCACGCACACACACACACACACACACACACACACACACACACAGAGTTATATTAATTTGATCTACGGGCCGTTAAATGAAGGTGGTGCTGCTGATGATGTCATATGTTAGTGACATCATCGCGTAGATGGTAGACCACTGGGTTAGGTCACCCCTAACCTTGGTCAGGTGTTGGGCGACGTGACCTTTTCCTCCTCCGATGTCTAGAGCCAGAGGGAATGTCCTGAGGAGACACCAGGAGGACATACGTCACACAGACCCAGCTGGTTCTGACCCGTCCAGGTGGGAAAAGTACAATCATCTGAGGAACTAGCAGGTGTGTTCAGTTTTCATGTTTAAATATTAGAGGACAAGAGCAGGCTGTGGTTCGCCCGAGGGCGTCATTAGAAACATTATTATTGCACATTTAGTAAATAAACATGTGAGACAAAAACAAACAAGTTCATCAAACCAGCAAATGATTTGAAACTTCTGGAGTTGGTCTGATTACAAATAACATTACCAATAAGCACTAGACCTCTGACACCTGGTGTCACAGCTGATCAGGACACCTGGAACCTCCTGAACTCACCTGGCGATGTCGTAAACACGATCAGCAACTTGACCGCCAACCTGCAAATAACGACAGGTTCCTGGGGTTCAGTTGTCTAATCCAGCTGTGTGTGTGTGTGTGTGTGTGTGCGTGTGTGTGTGTATGTGAGAGAAAATGTGACTGCAGACACAGCAGAAAGAGCGACCCAGATCCTGTTCCTGATGCTGTTAGGGTTAACCCTAACCTTAACTAACTAGAAAACTCACCCATCAGAGGCTCATGACTCACAACTGCACACATAAACTCATCCTGTATTATCTGTACACCAAACCCTCCGTCAGGAATCTTGGTGTGACCTTTGACCCAGCTCTCACCCTGGATTCTCATGTCAGTTCTCTTGTTGGCTCTTCCTTCTTCCATCTCAGGAACGTTGCTAAGCTGAGTCCCATTCTGTCCCGCTCTGAACTTGAGACAGTTCTCCACACCTTCATCTCCTCACGCTTAGACTACTGTAACTCTCTTTTCACGTGTCTGAGCAGAACCTCCCTGAACCGTCTACAGGTGGTTCAGAACGCCTGTGCTCGGCTTCTGACCAAGTCCTCCAAACACACCCACATCACCCCGCTTCTCCTCCAGCTTCACTGGCTGCCAGTCACCTTCAGGGTTCATTTCAAGATCCTGGTTCTGGTCTATAGGGCCTTACATGGACAAGCACCATCTTACATTGGTGATCTTCTTAGTCCCTACACCCCCAGCAGGTCCCTGAGGTCCAGTGGTCGAAGCCTACTGGTTGTGCAGCACCAGGCTAAAGGTCAAAGGTGACAGATCATCTGCTGCTGTGGCCCCCAGACTCTGGACCTCTCTCCCCCTGAGCCTGAGATCAGTGGACTCAGTGGTCTCCTTTAAAAAGCAGCTGAAGACTCACTTGTTCAAGCTGGCTTTTGTATGACCTTCTTCACCTCTCTCTCTTTATTCTGCTCTCCCCACCTATTCCACCTTCCTCAGGATCCACTGGTTTCCCTCTTTCCTATTCACTCTCTCTCTCATTTTTTATATTTTTAATCACAATTGTCTATTTTTGCTCATTTTAAATATATTTTTAACAATTTTTTAATTCTTTTTTATATTTTTCGTTTTTGTGATGCACCTCGTGATTTTTATCTTGAAAGGAGCTATAGAAATGATGATTTTCTTCTTCTTCTCATTACAATTCTACACATTGACAAAAACAACATTTTTAATTATAAACCTCTAATTTCTGTGGCTTGTAGGACTTTATACTTCATGATTCTGGGTATTCTATAAAACCTGAACCAGATCCTGAATAAAACCGGAATCAAGGACGAGCTGAGGGCACCAGAACCCGTCCAGGTGACCTATGACCTCTCACCTCGTCCCTCAGGTAGTCGTACTGGTGGCTGTCAGGCAGAGATGCCGCCCAGCTCTTCTGTTTCCTCTTCATCTCCCTGTTGAACACATTCATGGTGCCCCTTCCTGACCCAGACATCCCCCTGCTGGGGCCGGACCTGAGCCCAGGCCGGAGACTGCGGCACCAGGAGGACCAGATCCAGCTGCCTGAGGAGGATGCGGATGTCTGTAGGAGCCTCAGACCCACTCTGATGTTCATGTTTCTGCTTTTGTCCTCCAGAAACACTCGCACATGTCAGCGGGAGCAACCTTTGGTGGAACTGGAAACATGGCGGCGGATCCTGCTGGGCTGGATCCGAACTCTCACAAAAACCTGTCTAACACGGATGTGAACGTGTGGCAGTAACTTATTATTCACTGCTTCATGTTATTGTTTGAAAACAGATTAATTAATGAAATTAATTTAGCGTTTTATCTCTTGTGCGTATGTAGTCGACGTTTGCTCTTTTTGTCCCACTCTGCTTTCCGTTCTCATGTAGGGGTGGGACTCCAGAAAGGTCAGGTCAGCGATGCATGCTGGGAAAACACGTGTGTGAGGAGCCCGCAGATTAAAGGTACTGTGTTTTTAGCTTATTTTAACTCAAACGGACTCCACACTGTTGTGTTTTTCTGCCGTTTTTGCTTTTTCCCGGACTAACGTTTGTTTTTATCCTGCCGTCTAGCGCGGTTTTAACTGCAAACACAGATGAGAGACTTAGGGAGACGAGCCGTTTGTTTCTAATCTAACCGGGTTTAGCTAGCTAACCCTGCTAACCCAGTCCCACTGCAGAGATCCAGCGTTTAAACCGCCAGGTCGCACTTGGACACGCTTATCAACGGGAACTCATCTCTGCATAACACTAATGTGGTTGTACATAACTGGTCAGGTGTTGTGCCACGGCTCGTACCCCCATCAGAATGTGTGTCCACATGTCTCTGGGATGCAAGTAGACGCAAAAAAATCAGCTTTTTATTTGTTTAAATGGTTGTTTATGGAAAATAATAGCAATAATAATAAATACTTATTGTTTTCAATCATGAATCTTAATTATAACAAACAGCAGTCCATCAGTTTAAATTAACTCTAAAGATGTTGAAGTGTCTCCACACCAGTGGGTTCCTGGTCCTGGTCCGTAAAGATCAGCTGATGTTGAACCATTCAGGGATGAATCTAAACCGCCTGCAGATCCTGGTTAGCTGGTCCATGAAGTCTGTTGTAATGGGCCATTCCCATCTGTACCGGGTCGCCCGGGCCGGGTAGCGTAGGTTGTTTACATATCTGGGTGGCCTGGTATTTTTACGGGCCAACCAAGGCTCATTCTCAGCCCTCTTCTCGAGGGGGTCTGCTTCAGGCCGACCAGGGCCAACACACCCACTGCTGACAGCAAATTCACACCTTCCATTAGAGCAAGCCTCTGATTGGTGGGTAGAATCAGCCCACATGGGCTTAAGACAAGGATGTGTGGAATCAACCGGGCCAGGCTGGGGCCGACTGGGGCTACCCGGCCCGGGCCGACCCGGTACAGATGGGAATGACCCATAAGTTAGTCGAGGACACAGATTCTGATCCTGACGTTTCTCTGCAGCAGATTTCCCCAACATGTCGTCCAAAAAGAAGCAGGACAATGATGAGCGTTTTGCCCTGGTCCAGAAGGATCCAAGGTTCTGGGAGATGCCCGAGAAGGAGCAAAAAATCAAGATTGACAAGCGTTTCCAGTCCATGTTTCACGACAAGCGCTTCAAGGTAAAATACACGGTGGATAAACGGGGCCGTCCTATCAGCCACTCCACCACAGAGGACCTGAAGCGCTTCTACAAACTGTCTGACTCCGAAGAGGAGGAGGAGGAAGGGTTGAAGGCTTCAGAGGAGAAGAAGAAGAAAGTCAAGCCTGAGAGCAAAGAGAAAAAAGGAAAAGCAGGACAGGAAGTTGGAGTTAAAGGAGTTCGAGTCACGGAAGAAGGTGAGATGATGGAAAAATGTAAATGTTAAAAACTAGACTGAAAATTTCTCCTCCCAGAATGTTTTCGTGTTTATAAGATTGGCTGAAGTCTTTTAGTTGTTTGTTTTAATCTTTTGGACTTCTGGGGAACCCTCGGCGGCTGGTGACCTCAGTTCACAGGGCCACACAGGTCAAAGGTCAGACAGCTAGCATCAGCTTCAAACTAACATCAGGGAGCTGAAGTTTTCCCAAAAACAATCAGTCCCATTTCTCCTGGCTGATTCCTGCTTTAAGCCTCCAGTGTTTTACTCAGGTGATGGCGACGATGACGAGCAGCCATCTGCAGAGGAAGATGCTGATCTGGAGGACGATGGTTCAGAAGGCAGCGAGGAAGACGATGATACAGACAAGGAGAGCATGGAGGCTGACGGATCAGAGGAGTCCAGTCTGGATTCTGGAGAAGACAGCGACAGTGAACCGGATCTGGCCCGGGGGAGGGGCAACGTGGAGACCAGCTCAGACGAAGATGATGAAGACTATGTGGATGCCATCTTGAAGAAAGAGGAAGAAGATATAGAACACGACTGGGGGGAGCTGTGTAAAGACGCACAACGCAACGAGGAGGTGAGGAGACGTACGTGTGTGTGTGTGTGTGTGTGTGTTTTACAGATTCAAACGTGTTTTTGTTTCAGGTTTCTGCCCGACTCGCTGTCTGCAACATGGACTGGGACCGCATAAAAGCCAAAGACCTGCTGGTTCTGTTCAGCTCCTTCGTTCCGAAAGGCGGCGCCGTGCTGTCCGTCAGGGTAAGCTGCTGTGAGGTCACAGCTAGTCCAGATTTAAACTCCACCTCCAGATTATGAGCCTGTAAATCAGGAGGCGTCTGTGTTAACATCGTTTATCTCTGCTGATCACGCATGAAAGACCTGGGAGACAAAACCCAGGGTTAAAGGTTCTCACGAAACATCAAATTAAATAAATAATCAGGTTAGATTTTAAAATCTGAGATGTCCTCACACAATCCAGGCTTGTTGTCACGGTTTCATCTGCAGAATGAAATTTTCTGTGATTAAAAGTTTTTTCAAAATGTGAAAATGAGGGAAGTGTTTATGGTCAGCTTATTTCAGGATGTTCTGGGTGCTGCTGGGAGAGGATAACCACAATGCATTGTGGGTCTTGTTGTCCAGATCTTTCCGTCGGAGTTTGGGAAGGAAAGGTTAAAGGTAGAGGAGACGCAGGGCCCCCCAGAGCTCAAGGTGCTGCCTGATGAGTCGGAGGATGACACCGAAGAGGAGAGGTAACCTCACCATGACGATGCTCAGAGGTCAACATTAGGAAGAAACCAAATCTCCTTTTAATATTAATTAATGGTTAATTAAAAATTGCATAATTAATTATTAATTAAATAAGATACCAGTATTATTATTGATTAATAATAATAATAATATTTACATATTTTTTACATGAAAAAATATGTCTGACTTCCTCTCCGTGTTCATTACCATAAAACTACAGAAGCCCAGAAAGGACAAACCAAATCCCAATTGTTTTGGTTCTAGTTCTTGGAATGGGTCCAGTTGATCAGGTTTCTATTTAAATTCTGGTTCCTAGTGATCCCAATCGACAAAAAATGTAAAAAAAAAAAATAAAATAAATAAAAAGTCCTGTTCCCAAGACTCGACACTGCTGAAATGCACTTTCATTCCCACTGACGTCCTGTTTGGAAATCCAGGTTTCCATAGAAGTTCATCCGTTTGTGTTCCCTTCATCTAAGTAGAAGATTAATGACTAGTTGTTGTCTTCATTTCTGTGGTTGTTGATCTTAAACATGTTCATGTTTGTCTTTAGTGGTAAAGCCCCAAAAAGCAGCTGAACTACCTGCTGACCTAAATCTGTAACTACAGTCTCCTTAAAGGTGCATTATGGAAGTGTGACAGCCAAAACATGTATAGAAATAATAAATGTCTTCTTCATACGTTCTCCTGCAATGCCCTGGTCCTGTAGAATGAGCCCTGGCATTTTTACTGTGATTGCCTGTTTTTCTGTAAAATCACAGAAAAAGAGAGATGCTCGGGTCGAGCAGGCTGCTTCATGCGCGTTCACGCTCAGGCATCGCCCGTAGCATTTGCTATCCGTAGCTTTAGCAGCAGAGAGAGAGGCAGTGCCACTTTGTCGCTGTTCCTAACGCCTAGTGACAAAGCTAGCTACATTTCTGAGGACCCTTAGCTACTTTCTGTAGAACTTTCTTCTAGATATTTCCTGCTAATTAGCAACAAAATAGCCATTTTCACTCCGAACCGTTCTTTGGTTTGACGTTGTTTCAGCTGTCATCAAGCATATAAATGCTACAGATACAGAGGATGTCACTGGTGCTTTAGCTCACCTAGTATGATGTCTGACTCTCATGCAGGAGACCTGGGTTTGATTCTGGATGTGAACATAGTTTATTTAGAGTTTCTTTTTAGCATTAATGGTATTTTTTTTACAGTAAGATGCCCAAATTTTTATTTGAGACTCACCGAACGGCATTGAATTCACAGATAAAAAGATGTGGGTTCAACTTTCATTTTGGAACAATTTTTCAAGCAAGGGAAGGGAATGATCTGAGCATGCAGGAGGACTGACCCATCATAAACCTTTGTCGGCTGTGCTGAAGAGAAAGGTACAGAACCTAATTATTTAATTAATTAGCTGCACGTTCTCCTGTCCTCTGGGCCACACACACGCACACACACACACACACACGGGACTGTCTCAGCTGTTATTTTCGTTAAGGAGTGTGCACGTACAGCATTCGCGCCTCGTGCACGAGCCTACTATTGAAGCTGCCATTATGTGTAATTGTTTAGTCGTGTGAACAATGAATGAAATAATTTCAGGAGCGTAAATGTGTGTGTTGTGTGTACATAATAACGTAAATTCAGCTTTAATAATTTTCATTCTATACAAAATCTGCTGATTTTACAAGTATATCGGTATCTGCAAATATCGGTCATCGGCCACAACTGTGATCTTAATATTGGATATCGGTACTGGCCCAAAAGTTTCATATCGGTGCGTCGCTACTGAAAAGTATTTCCATTAAAAAGTTCTTCTGAGACATTTGAAGGTTTAATAAAGATGGAAGCCTGCTGATGTGACCCTCCCATGCTTTTATTTTGACAAGCCATAGGGCATTGTATGACTTCAGGTTAAATAATCCTTATGCTTTCTGTAATTAAAGTTGTAGTTTGCCGTTTGAACCACTAGATGTCACTAAACTCCCCACTCCAAACCTTAAAGGACAACTTTAAAGTTGGATCGTTGTTTTTGGATAAAACAAGGATTTAAGGTGATGAAAGATCAGTTTGATAGAAAATGAGGAGTTGGACCGGTTTCCTCTGAAGCTTCGGTGGACGTCAGCTTTGAAAGGTGTGTGTGTTTGGTCTCCCCTCAGGGTTTACAGGGAGAAGTTGCGCGATTACCAGTTCAAACGTCTGAAGTATTTCTACGCCGTGTTGGAGTGCGACTCGGTGGACACGGCCGTTAGGATCTACGACGAGTGTGACGGCTTCGAGTACGAGAGCAGCTGCTCCGTCTTGGACCTTCGGTGAGGAGCCGACCCAGACTCACGCCGCCCATTTCATCAGAAAATGACTTTTATTCTAAACGTCTGTCGGGTTTGTAAAGACGCCTCAGGCTGCTCTCTAGTCCTGCCTGGAGTCTCAGGCGGGCAGACCCACATCAGGTGGCGCTCTGGACCCGGTTTAGTAGAAACCTGGATCAGGACTTTGTCTCTAACGTTTGGCCGTCCCTCTAAACAGCTTCATTCCTGATGATGTGACGTTTGACGATGATCCTAAAGACGTGGCGACGGACACCAGCGTGGCCGCCTACACGCCCAAACTCTTCTCCTCATCTGCTACTTCCACGTCAAAGGTACCGAGTCTAAGTTGTAGGAACTAAAACGGGACCTGTTGGCGTGTCCCATGTGGAGGACAGGTGTCCCTCTGTGGGACTTCCTGCTTAAATAAAAGGTCCTTCATTTGTTAAGAGCATAAATAACATCACCATGAGGTCTCCAGACTCCGTGGTGAAACGGACTGATCAACATGTCGGCCCTAGAATGTCTCCAGGACGTTTCTACAGGTCAGGTGTGTTTACCTGGTCTGCCGTAGAAGTGAGTGTTATATGAAACAATGGCTTGTGGCTCTCTGCTGTAGATCGATGTCCAACCCACGGACCCGAGGAGCTGTCTCCTGTGAGGTTTTTAAGAGGACATCCTCCAGCAGGTCCACCTCAATAGGACGTAGACTCACATGTCTGTTGAACCAATCAGGTGAAGCTGACGTGGGATGAGACCGACCACGAGCGCGTCACCGCCCTCAGCAGGAAGTTCGACAAAAACGAGCTGCTGGACATGGACTTCAAGGCCTACCTGGCCTCCTCTAGTGAAGAAGGAGAAGACGAGGAGGCGGGAGCTGAAGGTGAGGAAAGAGACACATTTCAGATCTTCTCAGGAGGAGGAGCAGCACTGAGTTCTTTGTTTTGGACAGAAGAGATCGTTAAAGAAGTGGAAGTGAAACCTGTAAAGGAAAAGAAGAAGAAGAAAAGTGAGGAGCAGATCAGGAAGTACAGAGAGCTGCTGAAGAGTGTCCAGAGCAACGAGAAGAAGCTGGAGGAGGACAAAGGCATGGAGATGGAGATCACCTGGGTGCCAGGTTAGAGGAGACCGTTTAAACTCCCATCAGCTGAGGAGCAGCACAGCTTAGATCCGTTTGTTTCCTCCTGCAGGCCTGAAGGAAACAACAGAGAAGCTGGTGAAGAAGAAGCTGGAGGCAACGGACAAGCTGACGCCCTGGGAGGGGTTTCTACAGAAGAAGAAGGAGAAGAAGAAACAGAAAAGTAGTGAAAGGAAACAGGTGCGTGAGGGGGGGGGGGGGGCAGATCCAGAGGAACTGACTCCAGACTGAAGGAAGCCTCAAGAGTTTTTTCATAAAAGCAAATGAAACCAAATCAGGTTATTCTTCGTCTAAAGTGGGACATCTGAAGATGTCCTAAAGGGGACACCGTAGTCCAGTCAGCCGTCGTAAATGACCTCACCTGTTCAGCGTCTTTAGCCTTTGTGATGATTCTCCTGACAGGAAGCAGCTGACGACGAGTTCAGCGATGACGAGCTTCCTCCTGACGTCGACCTCCGTGACCCCTTCTTCACTGAAGAGCTCAGCGCTTCGGGTGACCGGACAGGTGAGTTTGAGCTGGTTACCATAGTAACAGGACGTTTTCTCGTGACTGTCTCCACCTCCGGTCTGATGTTTCCAGTGCGTTTCCATGACAACCGGTTGTCGGCCCGTAGCAGAGCCTTCTGAACTAATCACGTCGGTCCAAACAGGCCGGCGTGAAGCTCTGAGGAACGTTCTAAGTGCTGCTGTGTTACAGACGTGAAGAAGAAACGGAAGGACAAGAAGAAGAAACGGGAGGAAGCTGAGGAGGACGAGGAGCTGGAGAAACGAAAGGTCAGCAACATCTCCCGGGTCACATCTGCAGCTCCGTGTGCAGCAGCTGAACCGGTTTGTCTTCCAGGCTGAGATGGCTCTGCTGATGGAGGACGACGTCGACGAGACCAAACACAAACACTTCAACTACGAGAAGATCGTGGAGCAGCAGAACCTGAGCAAGAAGAAGAGGAAGAAGCTGCTAAAGAAGGGCGAGGAGCTGCTGGAGGACGACTTCCAGGTGAAACCTTCAGCCTCTGCTGATAATTATGGGTTTGGTCTCAGAGACTCCTCCTGCCGAGGTTGAATCACAACATCTCGCCTCCTGCTGGAGAAACTAGGAGCGGTAGATGAAGGTGCTAACGAAGCTGGTTTTCCCCAGGTGGACGTCAAAGACCCTCGTTTCCAGGCTGTGTTCACCTCCCACCTGTTCAACCTGGACCCCTCCCACCCCAGCTTCAGGAAGACCAAAGCCACGCAGAGCATCCTGGAGGAGAAACAGCGCCGTCGCCAGGAGGAGGCCACGCCCACACAGATCAACCAACAGGAGGCTGCAGAAACAAAGCAGGGCGATGACTCGGCGAGAAAGACGGTGATGGACCCAAGTCTGTCGCTGCTCGTTAAGTCCATCAAAACCAAAACGGAGCAGTTTCAGGCTCGGAAGAAACCGAAGCTCCAGTAGATCCTCCAGATTCAGGAACGTTTACCTGGTCAGGTAGCCATGACGACTACTTCCTGTTGACATGAATTTGTGAACTCTTGTATAGAAAAACCTGATGAAGTCACAAACAGACTTGATGTTGACATGTTTTATTATCTGAATTCTTTCAGATTAAAGGTTTGATTTGACTTTTATTTTGAAAGCACTGCAGTTTTAAAGGCACTTTAAACTCTGAAGTTAACATTTTTCTGTTTAGTTCAGCTGTTAAACCAGTTAACCCAGTTAACCCAGTTAACCCAGTTAAACAGACTCACTGCCTACTCAGCTTCCTGAAGCTACGTCACAATAAAAGCCTCCCAGCAGTAAAGCGCTTTTATTTTGCTAAATGTTCAGTCTGATTAGAAACGGGTGTTAGTTTAATCAGGTTTCCGCATCTGAAAGGATCCGATCCAGGAGGTGCTCAGAGGTTCTGCTGCAGGTTCTGCAGGAACCAGAACGGTTTAGTTCATGGCTCAGAATGTTTGGAGAATCTTTCCAGTTTATTTCAGCCGATTCTGATGTGAAGTCCATGTTGGGAACGCATGGAGGGGAAAAAGCCAGCAGGCGGAGCTGAAGTCTTTCACCAGGCCGTAAAAGACAGAATCGGCATCTTTAAACGTTATCTGAATCAGAAGCCCTCCGGCTGTTTCCCGCTCCAGGTGCTGCGTGTTGTCAGATAGCAGCGATCGGGTCTTGGTCTGGTGTTTGCCGCTACGGTCCGGGATACTCGAACACGGCAGCGGCTCCCATCCCTGTGCCGATGCACATGGACACGACTCCGTATGCCCTGCACACAACAACCAGAGTGAGAACAGGATCCAGAACCGGGCCCTCTGGGGGAAACCGGACTAACCTCTTGCCTCTGCGCCGGAGCTCATTCAGCAGCGTGACCACCTGTCGGGCTCCGGTGCATCCCAGAGGATGACCCAGAGCGATGGCGCCCCCGTTGGGATTCACTTTCTCCAGCGGGATTCCCAGTTTCTCCACACAAAACACGGCCTGCCAACAGGAGGCAGCAGGTCAAAGGTCATCTATACTCTTGGCTCAGCTTGATCCTATCTGGGTTAAACTTGGGCGGTTCTGGACACAGTCACACTGATCTGAAATGGGTGAAGAAACAGAATCAGGACCAGAATCGGGTCATTCTGAGACAAACTTAGAAGATGTCTCTGTCCAGAACCCAACAGATCGGATTGTTCTAGAGCCGAGTTCCTCGGCAGCACCGTAAAAGGCCACGTCTACATTTGTAGAAGATCTGGAGCGAGTGTAAATCCTCCGTTACCATGGAGATGGAGACAGCGAGGTTTAAATCCTCCGTTACCACGGAGACGGGGTTTAGAGGTTCAGTGGCACCTGAGAAACTTTCAGAGAAAACTGAAGGTAATTCTGGGTCGGGCCTGGCCGGTTCCGGGTCTGGGTCTCACCTGACTGGCGAAGGCCTCATTGATCTCAAACACATCGATGTCCTCCAGGCGGAGTCCTGAGGAGAAGAACGTTACATCCTGATCAGGAGGGTAACCATGGAGACGGAGTTCCTGTTTCTGGTGTTTTAAACCTTTTGGTGTTGAGGATGTAAACCGGGCCTAAAAGCTGTAACCCATCAGACTGAGGTCTGCTTTAGTCTTAGTTGGAACCAGTTTGCATAATTTTCTGACTTAAAGTAATCAGAAACAAAGTAAAGGTAATCAGATTACCTTACAACTGTTCAGAAGTCTCACCTGCCTGCTGCAGCGCTGCAGGAATGGCGACCGCTGGTCCAATTCCCATCATGTCCGGAGGGACCCCCACCACGGCACTTGCTCTCAGAACCCCCAGAACCGGCAGACCCAGAGCCTCTACGGCAGACCTGCGGCCCAGCAGCACAGCTGCTGCTCCATCACTCACCTGACTGGAGTTACCTGTAACACAGGTGTGAGCGTGTGACAGCTAAAGGGCTTGGTTTCGGTGTTCGGGTCAGGTTCTGACCTGCTGTGGTGCTGCCATCGGGTTTGAAGGCCGGTCTGAGTTTGGATAGTCCAGCCAGCGTGGTTCCGGTTCTGATGCCTTCATCTTTACTCACCGTCACCTGGCGCTCTCTGCCCTCATCGTCCACTAAGGTGACGGACACGGGAACGATCTCCGAGTCGAACCGACCCGAGTTCTGAGCTCGAGCCGCTCTGTGTGCACAAAAAGGTTAGAGGTTCTGCAGGGAGCAGGAGCTGGACTCACCAGAACCAAAGAGTGGGAACCAAACAGGGAGCGGTTCTGACCCGCATTTCTGTTCAACATTTAGTAACGTGTATTAAACACTCCGAGGTCAAAGGTCAAAGATGGGAAGCTGGTTTTAGTTACTTCTGATGAGAGCTGAGAGAGAACGAGTCCTGCTGCTCCCTGGAGATCCCAAAGCGCTCCGCAACATTCTCCGACGTCAAGCTGCTCACACACGCGCACACACACATGCACGCACGCACACACACACACACCAACTTGTTTCAGACTTAAACGGTCAACAATCAGCTGATTCAGTACTATCAGATGTAAACAAACACCACAGCTAACGGGGACAAAAACCTAAAGCTGATGATGTCATCTTCATGCTGTGTGTGTGTGTGTGTGTGTGTGTGCGTGCGTGCGTGCGTGCGTCAGTCACCCCATGGGAATGATGCAGTCTCGAGCCTTCTGGTGGTCCGAAAGCCTGGAGCTCAGATCTCCAGGATTATTCATCGATCTCAGAGTCATGCTCTCCACTCTGGAACACACAACAGCGGATGAATCAGCTGATTAGGTTCCTGGTTCCTCTCAGACCGGGTTCTGATTGGTGGTTTTATTGATCCAACTAAAGAACAAAGGCCGCTGGTATCAAAGGGACTAAAGGTCCAGTTTAAACCGGTTCTGTTCAGTGTTGAGTTAGGAGCCTTTTTCTGTCTGAGGTCAAAGGTTAAAGATAAAAACAATCCTCTGAAAATGTTTAGAATTGAAACAGGATCAAAAGCCAGCCAAAAGGTCCAAAACCCAAATCTGAAACTCCTTCAGAAGGTCTGCAGAACTCCGGGTCAGAACCTCTGAAAAGGTACCGGCTAGCAAAACAGGGAGATGAGGATCAGGAGGGGTTCTGGACCACGGTGGCCTTGTGTTCAGGGCGTCTCTGCCTCCATCCGGTTTGGTTCATTAATCATCTTTTTACCATTTAGGAGAACTAGAACCTTCTGTGACCCTGAACCTGGGGGTCACGGTACCAACATGGTTTTATTTTGGTGTTTTGATTCTGACATGAGAAACTGACCCGCAGGCGAGTCCGAGATCGATGGTTCTGCTCCGGATGGCTCCTAAAGAAACAGAAAACCAGTCAGTGTGTGTGTGTGTGTGTGTGAAGTGAACATCGTTTAACCTCTCTATGACCTCTGACCTGAACACACCAGCTGAGGGTTACCTGCGATATTAAGAAGCGCCTGGAGGCCTGAGGAGCACTGCCTGTTCACCGTGTAGACCGGAACGGTCTCTGGAAAACCGCTGAAATGGGAAGTTAGGATCACAAAAACATCCTGCTTCCTCTCCACAGAGGGTCCCAGCCTTCCTCCACGGTGATCAGAGCCAATCAGAGCTCAGCGTTTTAATGAGATAATGAACCATCAGCTGACCTGAGGAAGTGAGCCACCCTGGCCATCAGAGCGCCAGCTCCAGGCTGCAACACGTTTCCTGCAGGTGGAAAGAACACGCGATGATTAAACTCAGATCTGGTCCAAATCTCTACCGCTGATCCTGTCTCAACAACCCCCCACCCCACCTCACCCACGCAGACGTCGCCCAGTTTGTCAGGAGGCAGTCCAACATCTGTCAGCACAGCTGTCATCACGGCGCTCAGCAGCTCATCAGGTGTGGTGTCCTGTGGGAGGACAGGTGGGTCTACCTCACACAGAACCGACCGAGATTGTGAAGATTCTGCTTGAAAAACTGAACCTGGGAACTTTTGTCCCAAAAGAGGTTTGAGATTTGCTAAGATTCTGAGGCCAAACGTTTGTGTGGTTGTGGGCGGGGCCTCAACAGGGGGTGGGTAGTTCAATGGGCGTGGTAAAATTAGCCTACAACCACCAGATGGTGAGCGTTGGTTTGGTCATTTCCTTGTTACATGAATGTAGCATCAGACCCAACATGTTTGTTTTCAATCAGACGGAATATTAAGTAATATCATCTGAATATTTTGTAAATTATGAGGCTAATAAAGTTTGTGTCACATCTGAAATAAAAATCAGGATCCTTTATTTATATTTCTGATCAAATCAACAGCTGAACGTTTCTACAGATGTTTCAGTCATCTTTTGTTTGTTTCTATTTCTCACGCAAACTAAAAATAACTGCTAAGGTGTTGGTTCCGGACCCAGTACCTTAAACCCTCCCCTCTTAGCCCGTCCGATGGCGGTCCTCCGCCCGTGGACCACCACCACGTCCTCCCCGGAGCATCCCGCCGTGGAGCCGCAGGCTGAGCTCCGGAGGTCCCGCCGAAGCTCGGAGGAGCCGGCGGGACACAGGTGTCCAGAAATGATCCTCAGTCGGTTCATGACGGAGGAGAAACAACCGCACAGATCCGGATTTGGGGACTTTGAACCTTTTAACTTCTGGGTGTAAAGGTTGTTTTGGTGCATTAGCGCCACCAACTGGATTGGAGGATCAGGATCAGATCCGATCCTGCTGGGAAACTTATTTATTTCCTGTTTCATCAGGTCCTTAAAACCCAAATAAAAACGTTTCTAGCTGTTGGCTCTCTGGAATCAAGTGTTTATGACCTGAAATCAGGTAAAAATTAGTCAAAATCAGCAGGAGAGAAACCAGACAAGTCTCAGAGATGGAGCATTATAGAGTTTATTACCAAATCTGATAAGGCCACCGACACATTCAGGCTGGAATAGACCAGAAAATGACTTTCAATGATTACATAAACAGAACCAGGCATGACGGGTCAGAACCAAACAGCAATAATTCAAGACACAGAATAACAACAACAGAAGAGTTCAAATCCTTCAGGACGGACAGACGACCATATGGACACAGACAGCCAGGAAATGGATCATTCAGCGTTTGAACACCTGCACAGGTTTCAAACCACCGACTTGCTGCTTAAAGTCCTTCAGTCAGCAGCAGGACAGTTCCTCAGGTTCCTAACAGGTGAACATTTAATCATTAAGGCCTCTAAAATTAAAATGAAACTAAAAACAAGTTTCTGAAAAATCTAGACTTCACAAACATCTCACAGTGAAAGTCTGAAAACACGGCAGAATGATCCAGTTAAAGCTGCAACAGTGCCACGGCTGGATGGTGAGCCCGACGGGGGCGTGGGGGGGGGGGGTCTCGTTGTAGAGGTAGAGCTGCACATGGCAGCGTCTCAGATCAGCCTCAGAAGGACCCGAACCCTCTCAGCTCCGGGTGTTTAACTGTAGGCGGTGCAGAAGCTCCAGGTTTGGTGTTGCTCCAGAAGAAAAGCCCCGCGTTTGTTAGAAAAGTTCAAATCAACATGACAAAAGTTTGTATTTATGAGAAAAAACAAAAACAAAATTACATTTCAGAGCATCCGAGTTTCAGACCCCAGCGGTATTTATCATTATTGTTGCTATTGTTTAAACGATCACTACCAGAACCTGTAATTCGGGTTTCTGATGTGCTGCTGGCCAAGTAACGGAGTAGGCTGATCGATCGATGACAGGATGTCTGCATGGCTGTTTCCTTCATTTAAGAGTTAGCAGATCAGACCCGGTTCTGTATTCATCCACCGCAGAAAACAGCCCAACAGGCTGGTTCTGATGCCAATAAGACTGAAACATGTCGAGTTCATAGAGGAGCAGAAACCTCACAAGTCTTCATCAACTGGACCAGCAGAACTTAGCTTGTGTTCCACCTCAGAAACCATCCTCGGGTTCTGAGACGAGTCCAGGAGCTTCCTGGCTGCCCAGGTACTTCTTAACACGACTGAAGAACCACAGCAGGACCCAACCCAATCAGGCATAGAAGATGAGCTCTGGGATCTGGCCTCCTTGCACGCCGGTTCCGTTGGTGCTGTCCGAGGAGCACTGGAACTGGAAGGTCACTTTCCCACACTGAACCTCTGTCATGCCTTCCTGGCCGAAGTAGCTGAGCTCGTTGCCGTCCAGAACCACGCTGGCTGTGTAGAAGGTGTCGGGTTCGATCTGAACCGGGTAGTCAAACCAGACCGGAAAGGTGTTGCTGGATCCGCCAGAAAAAAACTTGATGATCCTCTGGGCCATCGGTACCCCCTGACGCTTCAGCTCAATCTTGGCGCTGTACTCGGCGGAACCGCAGCTGGACCCGTAAAGCCCAAAGCCGGCGATGAAAACCCGCTTGTCTACTGCAAACTGGATGCTGTCGCAGCGGCCACGGTACCGCCACTGGTTGCTGCGGTAGGCGCAGGACTGGAAGCGATGGCAGCGCTGCGGCGACAGGCCTTTCCGAGGTTTTGTGCAGAACAGAAGGTCTGGTTTCTTGGAGGCCGTGTACCACAGGAAGATGTCATTGGTCTCATTCAGGGTCAGAACACCAGACTGGGCCGCGCCATTGGCAAAGTCCTCCAGCACCATGGTGGGGATCCGGATCAGGTAGATGGCCTTCCCCAGGACCAACCGCTTGTTCTCGATGGTCGGGGGCAGGTCTCGTCTCTGACACTCAGCCTCGGCCCAGTTCAGAGCAGCTTCGAACACCACCATCTCTTTGGCGTTTAGCGTCTCCCGCTGTAGGATGCTCTCCAGCGTCTGGACGTCGATGTCGCAGAACCCTTCAGAGCGCAGTGCCAGCTCGGCCTGGGCGTCAATCACCTCCCAGCAGCGCTGCGTCAGGTCTGGCTCCTCAAACAGACAGCTCTGAGACAGCAGCACACAGGCGTTCTTGGCACTTAGGCTCGTTTCCAGGAAGTTGACACAGGCCCGGGCCAGATGAGGCACGATATATTTCTTGGCAGCATAGAGGGTGGCGAGCACTGTGTCAGCACACAGATCGATCTCATCACAGTAGATGTACCTGCAGAAAAAGACTCTGTTCACACTGAGCCTTCAGAGTCCGCACAAACCAAACCAAAGCTCCACCTACTTCAGCATAGCCAGGAAAGATGGCGGCTCTACGTCAGGAATCCGGATTTCCTCTTGGTCCTCAGCCAGTTCGCCGTAGAACATGGCGTGGAACACGGAGCTACCAACTGCCAGGACGTACTGTTGGGTCAGGGAGACAAACATTTCCACTTCAGCTCAACCAAACGTGCTGACCAAATGTTGATGTGTGAAGAGTAGGGTTACCTTGTGACCCGGGACTCTCTGTGTCCCGCCTGGTGGTCCGACCACAAAGTGAACGTCTGCCATCATCTCATTGTTAAACATGACTGAATTCCTGCAAACACAGAACCAATCAGCAACAATCAGGAAGCAAATGTCCCAAACCAGAGGATTCTGGGTCAGGTTTAGGAGTGACACAGAGACTAAGTCACATTTCTGCTGGCAGGGACGCGTACCTGAGCACAACACCGGGCCCATATTAAACCACAACACCACAGTAAAATGAAGAGTTGTTTTAAAATGTCAACATCTGTTAGCAGCTGTTCTGTTCCTGCCGACATCAGGTCAAAGAAACTCGTTTCAGGAGAAATATTCTGTCAATCATAAACATGGACGTAATGTGTGTGGGGGGGGGGACAGGGGGGACATGTCCCCCCCACTTTTTCCAAAGTCAAGTTTTGACTCCTGCACATTTTACCATCCAAAAACAATATTACACTTTATTAAATTGACACTGGTTGAGCTCTAGGACCAAGCGGAAAAGCCTGTTTCCCATTAGAGCATACTGTAAAGATTCCCCCCCCCCCCCCCACACACACACACCCGTGTCCCCCCCCCCCCCCGCTTCTTAAGTGAAAATTACGTCCATGATCATAAATATTAATGTTCTCAACATAAGCAACTCATTTCCTGTTTCTGGCTACTATAATTATTTATTAATGGATGAAGATCCCTGAAAATCAGACTAAACTCGATCTTTTTAGTAGAACCCAAACTGTATTCATTTATATTCAAAAAAATTCAAGTCAGTTTCAACTTTTTGTTTTTGTTTTTTTGCAAAACCGTTTAATCACAGAAAAATGGGTCAGACGGCGAGGACCTGGAGTCTTTGGGACTTTCAGCACCACACCTGGAGAGTGAGACCCTAAAACTCAGGACATCAGAACCTGGATCCGGAGCTGAGCAGCAGCTCGGACCCACCTGGGACTCACCTCTCCCGGATGGTCGGGTACAGGCCCTGCCAGCTGCAGCAGCCCTGCGCGGAGTTGTTGTTGCTCACGTTCTGCTGGTTCTGGATAGAGGAGGACACCAGTTTCTTGGTGGGGAACAGCTCTGCAGCCATCCTCTTCCAGTCACACCGCAGAGCGGCTCATCGTGGAAGCCCCCGGTTCGAACCGAACCGCTTTCACACACGGAGACGAGCAGCCGAACAGAGCTCCATTAAAAACATAGCGAGTTTTAGCTTTAAGCTAACGTTAGCTTGCCGTCACCAAACTTCAGCCACCGTCGTTTTAAGCGTGACATCGATCGAACGTTACCACGGCAACTAATCTCAGCCGTGGCTCGTGACAGCAGACTTTCTCCTGAAACCAAACATTTATAGGAACGGAACGGTGATTTTGAAACGGTTCGGCTCTGTTTACAGTGCGGGGACTACAGGCCCGACAGCCAATCAGAGCATAGCAGCAACGACAATTCTTCTTTGCTGATTTTAATGCTGGTTGGAGGTCCTTCACCGCCACCTGCTGGATGGTAATGAAGAGGTCTGATCAGAAATGTTCAGATCTGATTCCAGAACGAATCAAAGCTGTCCCGAGGTACTGAGATGTGAGGAAGTAAACTACAACAGCATATAAATCATCTGAATTACACGTGAGCCACATTTGGAAACAAGTTTTCATTTAGTTTGATCGTAATAGTAATATTAAGTGTTTAATTTGATTATACCGCTTAAATGTTAAAAGGTCTGACTGAAATTTCAGCAATATTTTTCAACAAACATTTTGACGTGTGTGTGTGTCTGCTCTGTCTTCTCCAACCCCCAGTGAATCACAGCAGATGGCTGCTCATAATGAGCCAGGTTATGTTGGAGTTTTCCTCTCCACTGTCGCCACATGCTTGCCTAGTATGTGGACTGCTGTAAAGTCTCTGATATTAGTCAGTGACTCCATGCAATCTGCTGGATTTCCTTACATAGGAAACTATTAACTAATTTGCATAATAAACTGAACTCATTTGGAAGGTTTACTTTGAGAAGTGCCTTGAGGCGACTCTCGTCTTGATCTGGTGTATAAACGGTATAAACCTAAATTGAATTGATAAATAAAAATGCATCTGAGACTCATCTGCATCAGACATGTAAAGAGCCAATAGAAATGTTAAAGCTGCTTCCAAGGGCTCTTTATTACCATGGTAACCACACCTGTTTAGCTCACAGCAACATTAGACAAATGTTTGATGTTTTTGAGACAAACATCTGCCGGTTCAGATCTCTGAACCAGAACCAGAAGGTTCTGTCTGGTTAGTTTT
>NC_091746.1:29825145-29827645 GCF_043380555.1 Nothobranchius furzeri
TTGCTGGAGATCTGGATAAAAGGAAAACCGGAGTGACACCGGTTCTGGGTCTGAGAGCCGTGTAGATTTATGTATTTGACTGTTATTGTTATTAAAAGAGTCGTCGCATTCTTGTTTATTTTCTGATTTACTTGAAATTCAGATTCTGGAATAAAACACACGTAGATTTCTGCGTTTCAGATTTAGCCAATCCCACTGGCCATCATCGCTCGATTCTGACTAGGGATGAGCGAGTACACCACTACCTGTATCTGTACTCGGAGTGGGCGTGGCCTAACCCGGAAGTAGGTGTAGTTTAACCGGAAGTGGGTGTGGTTTACATCAATAGTTATTTTAAGTCTGATCAGAAGTTGCTATGACTATTTACAGAGCAGCCTCGGAGTTGAGATGAAATGTTTTTGATCACAATAGTAAAGGAACTATTACAGAACAAGCGTTTCAATAAAATCAGAACATTAATATTTAAGTGCATTAATTAAGAGAGAGAGAGAGAGAGAGAGAGAGAGAGAGAGAGAGAGAGAGAGAGAGAGAGAGATCATTTCTATAGCTCCTCTCAAGATAAAAATCACGGGGCGCTTCACAAAAACAAAACATGTAAAATAGAAAGAAGAATTTAGAAAATGATTAAAATATATTTTAAATGAGCAAAAAATAGACAATTGTGATTAAAAAATGTAAAGAAAGAGAGAGTGAATAGGAAAGAGGGAGTGGATCCTGAGGAAGAGGAGAGAGAGAGGAAAAAAAAAACGACTGGAGCGGAGGCAGTGACTGACGCAGCACGAGCCGTTTTCAGCTCTGTCTTGTCAAATGCACCACGTACGTTACGTAAAAAGTTACTTTAAATAACTTTAAAAAGAAGCGAGCTGAAGAAAACATAGGGAGTACAGAAGAAACGTGAACAGTGAAGCAAACACAGAGAGATCCGTTACTGTGTGTGTGTGCGTGCGTGCGTGCGTGTGTGTGTGTGTGTGTGTGTGTGTGTGTGTGTGCGTGCGTGCGTGTGTGTGTGCGTGTGTGTGCGTGCGTGTGTGTGCATGGATGGACCGGAAGCGGACTGAGCTGTGAGCTCCCGGCTGCAGAGTTTTGTATGTAGGGAGGGGGCGGGCACTCTATGTGACTGGCCAATCACAGAGCGTGCAGACAGTCAGTTACCCAATGAGGACTTTCCTTCAGCACGATTACAGATATTTACGAGTTTTACTCGTTTCATGCTCGTACTCGTCAAAAATGCTTTATCCGTACCGGATCCTCGTCTGAAACGAGGATCCGGCTCATCCCTAATTCTGACACCCCGATCATTTTCTTTGGGCCTCTCTGAATAAACCACCAATGAACCGGAATACTTGGGTATTCCTGGATCTGATCGGAGCACTTGGTCCAGTAAAACCTTCTAATTCTGGTCCAGTTTGATCGACTCACATCGTACGCTAGACTTTCTGCCTCGTTGGCAACAGTCAGTCCGGCCAGTTCTCCCAGTCCAAGCTCGATGGAGACGGCCTCGTCCACTCGACCCAGTATAAACGACTTCCCGGAGGACGGCAGGAACGTCATTGGTTCTGAGGGAAGGAAACAGGCGCAAAAGTCTGAACCTCGACTCTGACTGATTCATGGACTGAAAGCAGGTCCAGATTACCGTCTTCAGGTCGTCCCACTTCCTGTTCGTTGAGCCTAGGTCCAACGGACCGGGAGGGAGGAGACACGGCTGGCTGCAGGGACGGGAGATCCTCGTTGTCTCGCAGGTTGGCCAACATGTCCTGGAGTTTGGACCGGTTTGGCCCTGGAGGACAAACATCAGAGCAACAACGATCACAGGTGCAGGAGTTTGAATGACAGCATAAGAACCGTAACTCCAAAAGAGGAGAAGAAGAAAACAAAAAACAGAGTTAATTTAAACCTCAGAACGACTCGTTAGATTTTAACTGAAAGGAAAAAAAAAGATTTTACATCTGTTTCTCTGCAGGGTCTGACCTGACCGGATCTCTGACCTGACCGGATCTCTGACCTGACCGGATCTCTGACCTGACCGGATCTCTGACCTGACCGGATCTCTGACCTGACCGGATCTCTGATCTGACCTGACCGGATCTCTGACCTGACCGGATCTCTGACCTGACCGGATCTCTGATCTGACCTGACCGGATCTCTGACCTGACCGGATCTCTGACCTGACCGGATCTCTGATCTGACCTGACCGGATCTCTGACCTGACCGGATCTCTGATCTGACCGGATCTCTGACCTGACCGGATCTCTGACCTGACCGGATCTCTGACCTGACCGGATCTCTGATCTGACCTGACCGGATCTCTGACCTGACCGGATCTCTGACCTGACCGGATCTCTGATCTGACCTGACCGGATCTCTGACCTGACCGGATCTCTGATCTGACCTGACCGGATCTCTGACCTGACCGGATCTCTGACCTGACCGGATCTCTGATCTGACCTGACCGGATCTCTGATCTGACCGGATCTCTGACCTGACCGGATCTCTGACCTGA
>NC_091746.1:29832645-29870145 GCF_043380555.1 Nothobranchius furzeri
AACCATTTACAACTTGCAGCAAAAAATCCTCCCCACATCCGGCTTAAACACCAAAAACATGGATTTGTGGCACCGCTGCACCTCTGAGTCTTGGCCGAGCTTGTTCCACCTGCCTGGATGACGACCTTCCCTCCATAAACTCAGCTCAGAAGTTCTCATCTGCTGCAGAAAGGTGCGTCGCAGGATCTGGGTGGGAACGGCTGCACTAAGAGTGCACACGACTATGGCTCTATGGCAGTAACATACACTTAAGGCTTATTCATGTTTCATCTGCCTGATGAAATTAAACTATTCATTTGTTCATTTAAGGAGGGTAACACTAATCAGTTCTCACATCAACACTCAAATGAATGTACTTGTACTCGTTTTGAAAGAGTCAGGTATTGGCGCATCTCTGTTTTTAATGTTTTCAGTATCATGATTCAGTTCTGAAACACGTTGCCATGGCAACAACCAGCTGAGCAGCTGGACCAGATATATGAAGCTAATCTGGTCAAATGGAGACAAAAGACGATTTAATCAAGCAGCCCCCTGTACAGGTGTGTTGATGATTTCGCAACAACACTGCTCTCTCTCTCTCTCTCTCTCTCTCTCTCTCTCTCTCTCTCTCTCTCTCTCTCTCTCTCTCTCTCTCTCTCTCTCTCTCTCTCTCTCTCTCTCTCTCTCTCTCTCTCTCTCTCTCTCTCTCTCTCTCTCTCTCTCTCTCTCTCTCTCTCTCTCTCTCTCTCTCTCTCTCTCTCTCTCTCTCTCTCTCTCTCTCTCTCTCTCTCTCTCTCTCTCTCTCTCTCTCTCTCTCTCTCTCTCTCTCTCTCTCTCTCTCTCTCTCTCTCTCTCTCTCTCTCTCTCTCTCTCACACACACTCATTCACCCCCACACACACTCACACACACACTCATTCACCCCCACACACACACACACACACACTCATTCACCCACACACACACACACACACACACACTCATTCACCCACACACACACACACACACACACACACACACACACACACACACACACACACACACACACACACACACACACACACACACACACACACACACACACACACAAAGTTTCAGTAGAACTGTTTTACAGAACAGATCTTTGTTTAAAGGGTCAAACAGAGTTGGTAATGTTATCTTTTAGGGAGTAAAATCTTTGAGTCTAGTCTAATTAAAATACACAAGGAACACAATGTATTAATAATTAGTCCAAAACCAGATTATATTAGACGAACCACCCAAATTGGATTATAATCTGGATCAGGCTGTAACGGGATTAAACTGGACTTGTAGAGGTAAACTTAATTTAACTCTCTGGTTGTTGTTCAGGAACAAAGAAGCTCTACATTTACACTCAACAAAAATATAAACGCAACACCTTTGTTTCTGCTCTGATTTTTCATGAGATGGACTTAAAGATCTAAAATTCATTCCAGATACACAATATCACCATTTCTCTCAAACATGGTTCACAAATCAGTCTAAGGCCCTGTCCACACGTAGCCGGGGATCTGCCAAAACTTAGATATTTTTCTACGTTTTGGCCTGTCATCCACACGAAAACGGAGTATTTTCACACGAAAACGGATCTTTTTAAAAACTCCGGCCAAAGTGAAGATCTGCGTTTTCTCCGTTTTGGGTGTCTGCGTGTGGACGGACAAAACCGGAGTTTTAAGGTCCGCAACGTCACTTTCCGTGACAAAAACATGCTGACATCACGTGTGTGACCTGTGTTTACACTAGCCGACAGCATGGATGCCTCAGAGCTGCGCTCGCTTTATCAATTGTCCAAGCGCTTTCTGCTTGTTTGTTTTTGCAAGAGGAATTACTGCTCCTTGCGGAAGACCACAGACGAAGGACGAGGTTAAGAACGGGGGAAGTACTGCCGCCTACAGGTCTGGCATGTCCTTAACAACGTATTTATCCGGGTACGTGTGGACAGAGTTTCTTTTTTAAAACGAGGTGGTGTGGATGCAAGTTTTTGGAGGGGCGGATATTCGTTTTTTTTTTTAACTCGGCTACGTGTGGACTAGGCCTAAATGTGTGATAGTGAGCACCTCTGCTTTGCTGAGATAATCCATCCCACCTCACAGGTGTGCCACATCAAGATGCTGATCTGACATCATGAGTAGTGCATAGGTGTACCTTATACTGCCCACAATAAAAGGCCACCCTGGAATGTGCAGTTTTGTCTCACAGCAATATGCCACAGATGCCACACACATTGAGGGAGTGTGCAATTGGCATGCTGACAACAGGAATGTCTATCAGATCTGTTGCTCGTGCATTGAATGTTCATTTCTCCACCATAAGCCATATCCAAAGGCGTTTCAGAGAATATGGCAGTACATCCAACAGGCCTCACAACTGCAGACGACGTGTAACCACACCAGCCCAGGACCTCCACATACAGCAGGTTCACCTCCAAGATCGTCTGAGACCAGCCACTCAGACAGCTCCTGAAACAATTGGTTTGCATAACCAAACAATTTCTGCACAAACTGTCAGAAACCATCTCAGGTAAGCTCAACTGCATGCTCGCCGTCCTCATCGGGGTCTTGACCTGACTCCAGCTCGTCGCCGTAACAGACTTGAGTGGGCAAATGCTCACATTCGATGGAGTCTGACACATTGGAGAGGTGTTCTCTTCACGTATGAATCTCGGTTTACATTGTTCAGGGCAGATGGCAGACAGCGTGTGTGGCGTCGTGTGGGTGAGTGCTTTGCTGATGTCCATGTTGTGGATCGAGTGGCCCATGGTGGTGGTGGGGTTATGGTATGGGCAGGCATCTGTTATGGACGAAGACCACAGGTGCATTTTATTGATGGCATTTTGAATGCACAGAGATACCGTGATGAGATCCCGAGGCCCATTGTTGTGCCGTACATCCATGAACATCACCTCATGTTTCAGCAAGATAATGCACGGCTCCATGTTGCAAGGATCTGTACACGATTGTTGGAAGCTGAAAATGTCCCAGTTCGTGCATGGCCAGCATACTCATGTCACCCGTTGAGCATGTTTGGGATGGGCTTGACCGGCGTATACGACAGCAAGTACCAGTTCCCACTAATATCCAACAACTTCGCACAGCCATTGAAGAGGGGTGGACCAACATTCCACAGGCCACAACTGACAATCTGATAAACTCTATGCGAAGAAGATGTGTTGCACTGCATGAGACAAATGGTGGTCACACCAGATACTGACCGGTTCGGAGTCCCCAGACCCACAATAAAGCAAAAAAAAAAAAAATGCACATTCCAGGGTGGCCTTTTATTGTGGGCAGTATGCCTTTATGAGTGTGCACTACTCATGATGTCAGATCAGCATCTTGATGTGGCACACCTGTGAGGTGGGATGGATTATCTCAGCAAAGCAGAAGTGCTCACTATCACACATTTAGACTGATTTGTGAACAATGAGAGAAATGGTACTATTGTTTATCTGGAATGAATTTTATATCTTTAAGTCCATCTCATGAAAAATCGGAGCAGAAACAAAGGCGTTGCGTTTATATTTTTGTTGAGTGTATATTTCTAGTTATCTGAACATCAGATCTGATGAATCAAGTTTTTTGTCCAGAGACACGCGAAGTGAAGACTTCGACGCGAGCATCCAGCTGTTTCCTACAAGCTTTTGACTTGTATCACTTTTAATCCTCTAAATTTCTAGTTTAATTCCACTTTTTCACTCTGCAGATGTGAAGCTTCGACATACCTGAGCTCAGGGATGCTGCCTCATCTGTTGCCATGACGTCTGAGGATGCTGATGAACTTGGTGGGATGTTTTGTGGCCTTTTGTGTAGGAAGGATTCTGCGGTTTGTTGGAGGCGTCGTTCTCGTAATTATAGAATCTGCTGAAGGATCTGACAGTGATGTTCCAGCAGTGAAAAGCCTCTTGATGAGCAGCTGAATGTAAACACACCCAGGTCCCGCTGCAGCACCAGCAGCTCTCACTCAGCCATGTTGCTTCCTCTGCTGTCTCCTCACATGCATGTAAAAATCAGCTGATGGATGAAACGTTACCCAAGTTGGAAAATCATCTAGCCACAGACCAACTCTTATGTCTTCTTGTGCAGTTTGTTCATTTCATTTAGTTGCTTTTTCTTTGTGCAAGTTACATTACTGGTTTGGACAAACATGCTTTTGGTATCATTGTGCTGCAAAAGGTTTTGCTTTCACTCTCACTGCAGGTGAGTTTAGTGACAGTAAAGGACTTTTATCTTTTATTTGGACCAAAGACACCGAGTCATGACATTAAATCACCTGAAACCAGTAAACATGTCCAGCAGCTGGTTTTGTGACCTGGCTCCAGAACAATAAATCTTGTGTAACCGGAGGAGTTTCTAGATTTCCACATCAACCATCAGTAAAGATAAGTGGGATAAAACATGAAAAATGTTTCCTGTTTCACTGATTTTCTCCCCTTGTTGGACAAAAATAAATATTTTGAGCTTCTGTAACCCCATTTGACCTTCTTTTATAGCCCGGGTTTACCACCCGCCTGATGGCCAGGGAGGGAGAAACTGGAATTCCCAGAGCCGAACCTGGAGCAGCGAGGGGATTATCGTCTAGGAGCTGAGGGGGTGGAGGGGTGGGTCTTCCCTCACAATCTTATTCATCATAAAATGGAAAAAAGTTGAAATTTCATCAGGAACAAACTGTAATGTGTTCCATGACATGACTAAACACCTCCCAGTGACTGGTTCCAGAATAAGCCCCACCCCCTTTATGTTACTTAAAGGTATAGTAAAGGTCCCCTTTCTTCCGGGTGGATCATCTGAACCATTGGTCTGCTTAACTGTCAATTATTCTGGTGAACCATTCACGTAAGGCCGTCGTCATCGTGCGTTGCTGGGCAGTTTTCACTTCCTGCGCATGCGCAAAGCGAAGGTTGGGCTCCCCACAGACGCCTCTGTCGCCGGTTTTCTGCTCGACAGGTAAGCTAAAGTTCGGCATACTATTTGGAGAAATTAATTTCAGATTACTGCTAGAAGAAAAGTTGGCTGCAAGGCCGGCAGTTACTTGTAACGAGATAACAGGGCGTTTTTTTCTCATGCGCATTATTATTGTTCCCAAAACGAGGAGTGGGCGGTTCTTTCCTGAAATTCAGAAATATCCACTATACCTTTAATGGAAAATTAAAAAAAAACTACACCTGAGAGTTCTTTGGTAAGGTGTTGCCTCATGTTGTACTTCCCGTTTACATCTGCGTCTTCAGATATCCATGTTTTTGAAACATTTGGCTTAAAATCACCAGTACTGGTGCTGATGAGTGGGCGGGGCATTCAGCCAGCTTTGTGCGTGGGACTCTTTGCCCTACATTTCCAGTTTTCAGACTGGTTCAAAACAGTGATAAATGATAAATGACCCGCACTTGTACAGCGCCTCTCACTCAGACACTAAAGTGTATCATTCACCCATTCACACACACATTCACACACTGATGGGGATGAGCTACGATGTAGCCACAGCTGCCCTGGGGCGCGCTGACAGAGGCGAGGCTGCCGAGCACTGGCGCCACCGGTCCCTCCGACCACCACCAGCAGGCAACGTGGGGTAAATGTCTTGCCCAAGGACACAACAGCAGAATTCTCTGTCCGGAGCCGGGATCAAACCTGCAACCTTCCGATTACTGGACTACCCGCTCTACATGTTGAGCTACTGCTGCCCTAGTGCTAATTTTATTGAAGAATTTTTTTTTGTTTCTGTTTCGTGACGTTGTAGGGAGCTTAAGTCACTTCCGCACCACGGGTCCCCGGAAGAACGAAAAAATGAACACAAGTCAACGAGGCTAAAAACGCTATTTTCTAATCCGCTCTGTCGTACGCCCTGGATCACACATATGCTGTACGGCAATTTAACTGAAAAATAATGATGGGTGTTTCGACCACGCCTGCCACGTACTTTGAGATTCATTAGCTTGTAAAAGTTCGTAATCTACAAACTAGAAATCGGCACGTCGCATATGTAACGTCACCACATAATCTCCTCTCCCCTAGCGTAGCTGCTACTCACCACATGACCAGACTGATGGTGGTTCTTTCCTCCTGTGGGAAGTTTGCTGAATTTACAGCCCTTTTCCCTCAGTTTTCGCAGTGTCTGGTTCGATGACGTCACTTTCGTGAGGCGCGTTTGTAGTCCTACACTTATTTTCACACAAAACCTAAAATAGCGTTTCCCCCGTTCGAAAATAAGCGCCTTCTTGGTGCCAAAATGTGTCTTTAAAATTCACGGACATCATGTGTGAAATCCATGGCACAAAACAAGCGGGATTAGCGTTGCTGTTTTTTAAAACTTTATTTACAAATGAATTGAACAAATACAAACTCTCGTCGGGGGAACATAGATCAGAACATGTTTATGTTTATGTTTATGTATTTAGCAGACGCTTTTGTCCAAAGCGACTTACAAGTGATAATCGGCATGTTGCCCTTGAGGCTAACAACAACAATAACAAGAACATAACAGGCCACAACCATAAAAGAAAAAACAAATAAGGCATAAACAAAATAAACATCCATTCCTTTAAAAAAAATCTAATAATTGTCCATGTCCCTGCTTAATAAGGCCGCTTCCTTGTTTTAGCGATGTCGGTAGGGATTTCACTTCACACTGCAGTAGATTAAGAGATGGCTCTTTGTTTCTCCATTTACATGTATGAAGGTGGTATCTACCCACAAGGAGTACAACATTACACAACATGGAGACCTCCCTCTGTACACCCTCTTTTCCATTCAAAATCAGCTCTTTGGTCATTGATGCCATTCCTTTCAGCTTGACACTCGACCAATCCACCTGACCCCTCCAGAAGAAAATAGCGTTTTTAGCCCCATTGACTTGCATTCATTTTTTCATTCTTCCGGGAAGCCATGGTCCGGAAGACAGTGGGCGTGACTTAGGCTCCCTATTGTACTTTTCACCAACAGAAGTGGGCGTGGCTTCCTGGTCTGTATTGCTATGTCATTTAAAGTCTAACAGCAGCACATTTTCATACAGAGAAACTTTATCCATTACATGAGGCTCATCCTGTCATAATAGACGTAAAAACATCTCTGTCCTTTGATAGTGTTCCATTTCCATTTGTTTAACACAGCAGTCTGAGTAATCGGCCTACTCTGCAAGCATCTCCACCACGCCAAACTCCATCACCTCTGAGTAGGAGGAGACTGAAGAAGGATGGGAGGAAAACTGGGATGGAGGAAGATGAAGGGAAGTGTTGGATATGAAGGACAGACAGCAAGCAAGGTGAGTGTGTGTGTGTGTGTGTGTGTGTGTGTGGGGGGGGGGGGGGGGGGGGGGGGGGAGGGGGGGGGGGTTACGATTAGAGCAGCATGAAAAACCCACTAGCTTCCCTCTCTGGGAGCTCTGACAACCAACTCTCCAAAGCTGGCTAGGATTTAATTAGAACAACTGAAAGCTTTAAAGAGTAGAGAGAAGGAGGAGAAGGAGAAGTGACTCTTATTAACCATCTGGGTTCTACACCAGGAAGCCTCCATCCATGCAGAGAGGGGTCCCATCTCATCGTGACTGGAACAGATATTTTCTGCCTTCTGAAGCAGTTTCAGGTTCTGACACTTCAGGTGAAGATTCTGCATCATCTACATCCACAATGCAAACACAACACAGCATCGGTACAACTCTGATTAATCGTTACAGGAAGTGCTCAGACATTTCTGATGGTGCGTCCTGTATAAAAGTACTTAACAATTCTTAATTAAGCCTTTAGATTCTTGACCATACTCAGTTCAGTGAAAGAGTCCTTCATCTAAATCCTCCAACATCTGTCAGGATGGATGAGCAAGCCTGAGCTAACGGCTAGCTTACGCTAAGGGTTAGCTTAAGCCAATGGCTAGTTGACGCTCATAGCTAGCCTGAGCTAATATGTAGTCTGAGCTAATGACTACCATGACCTAATGGCTAGTATGAGCTAATGGTTACTCTGAGCTAACAGCTAGCCTGAGCTAAAGGTTAGCTTAAGACAATGGCTAGTCAAAGCTCAGAAGCTAGTCTGAGCTAAGGGTAGTTAGCTTAAGCCAATGGCTAGTTGAAGCTCATAGCTAGCCTGAGCTAATATGTAGTCTGAGCTAATGACTACCATGACCTAATGGCTAGTATGAGCTAATGGTTACTCTGAGCTAACAGCTAGCCTGAGCTAAAGGTTAGCTTAAGACAATGGCTAGTCAAAGCTCAGAAGCTAGTCTGAGCTAAGGGTAGTTAGCTTAAGCCAATGGCTAGTTGAAGCTCATAGCTAGCCTGAGCTAATATGTAGTCTGAGCTAATGACTACCATGACCTAATGGCTAGTATGAGCTAATGGTTACTCTGAGCTAACAGCTAGCCTGAGCTAAAGGTTAGCTTAAGACAATGGCTAGTCAAAGCTCAGAAGCTAGTCTGAGCTAAGGGTAGTTAGCTTAAGCCAATGGCTAGTTGAAGCTCATAGCTAGCCTGAGCTAAGGGTAGTTAGCTTTAGCCAATGGCTAATCAAAGCTAACAGCTAATCTGAACTAATGTGAAGTCTGAGCTAATGACTACCATGGCCTAATGGCTAGTATGAGCTAATGGTTACTCTGAGCTAACAGCTAGCCTGAGCTAAAGGTTAGCTTAAGACAATGGCTTGTCAAAGCTCATAGCTAGCCTGAGCTAAGGGTAGTTAGCTTAAGCCAATGGCTAGTTGAAGCTCATAGCTAGCCTGAGCTAAGGGTAGTTAGCTTTAGCCAATGGCTAGTCAAAGCTAACAGCTAATCTGAGCTAATGTGAAGTCTGAGCTAATGACTACCATGACCTAATGGCTAGTATGAGCTAATGGTTACTCTGAGCTAACAGCAAGCCTTAGCCAACAGCAAGCCTTAGCCAACAGCAAGCCTTAGCCAACAGCTAGCCTTAGCCAACAGCTAGCCTTAGCCAACAGCTAGCCTTCGCCAACAGCTAGCCTTAGCCAACAGTTAGCCTTAACTAACGGCTAGTTTGACCCTCAACTCACAATGTACAGGGTTGGACCACTCAGAACAATTTTAGGGAAATCTGGGAGTTTAATTATGGAATCATTTACATCACTTCCTGTGACCCACCTGAACTTATCCAGCCAGAGTGTGCCTCTGTAAGGGAAAATGGAATCAAGTCCGCTATTCCCAAAGGATCCAAGCCTGTGAGACCACAGCGACTGGAGGAAATCTGCAGTTTTAGACCTCAGTGGATGTTGAAACCACACAAGGAAGCTGGGATTTGTGAGCATTAAATTCTGACTCACTGCAGATGTAAACAAGAATATCTGTTCTCCAGAGAGGTGCCAAAGTAACACCTAAATATAACCAGCAGTGCTGAAATCGGAGGTCTGAGGAGTGGGACGGACAGCTTCCTGCAACAGCAGCAGCTCAGAAGCGAGTAAGGAACATGGAAACGTCCCAGGGTCAGCAAATGTTGCATAAGGGGGTTATTATTGGAGGCAGAATGGGATTAGTTAATGTAAATATAAACAAAACACCTCACAGATTAAGATGACGAGATTTTTTCTAATTTTATTAGAATGCATCAAAAACATCAGCTGGTAATCAGAAATCGATATCCGCCGTGAAAACCAGAATCATACGATTCATGTGATCTAAAAGTGGAATCCTGATATTTCAGAGTATTCCGACATATTTTGAAAGGCGTTAAATAAATCAAACCCATTTATTATTATTATTATTATTATTATTTATTATTATTATTATTATTATTATTATTATGCTAAAACTAAGTATGAAAAACATTTCCTAGAGTCCTATGTAGTTACACGTTTTCTGTTTTCATCTGTCCGAGTTCCACATTTCCATTTTAACCTCGTTAATTTACTTAAAAAGTGTGGAATTACAAAGTGAATTAAGAAGAATTCGAAAACATCAGTCACCACAGAATTTCAACGACGTTATTTCACTTTGACAGCTAATGATGAGGTTCAGCAGAACACCAAGTCCTTTTGTAAAATGTTTAAACATTTCCATTCGTTTTTTATTATAAAACAAAATATGTGATTGTTTAGGTGCAAAATCAGGTGTTGCTGTGTTTTTTATTTAGTAGGTTGTCAGAGAGCTTAGAGAGGGGGTGTAGTTATGCTCCGATGTCTCTGAGGGTGAAAATGAACCCAGTTCTGGTCCTCGCAGACTGTCCCTCTACAGAATCTTCAGGCTCAGAGGCGTCAGTTTGAAGGGGGTCAAAGGTCACCGGAGTGAGAATGTTATTTGTCAGTGAGGGTGAGGATTTTTCCTCATACTGAAGCAATCATCGGTTTCACTTAGGACTGGGTGATATGGCCTAAAATAAATATCACAATATTTTGAGGCTTTCATCTCGATAACGATAAATGGACGATAACTACAGGTATGCGCAGAAACAAGAAATGCCCACTAGATGGGGCTGTCACATGTATTACGTTGAGTCACATTTGTAAGTGAATCAAGGTGGTACAGCTTCATAAAGGGACATGAATATTTTAATGTTTTATTCTCAGATTTATTGACGTGGGAAAATGATCTTGATAAGGAAAGCAACACATTTTTGATTTGTTGCCCAGCCCTAGTTTCACTCCAGCACTAAGCTGCAGAGTTCTGTTGTCGTTTCACAGCCAGAATATCACACTTGCAACTTGTGTGTAGCAGGCTGCCACCTGTGAACTCTGAAAAAATTGAGCTGACATGCCTGGTGTTGCAATCTGCTTCCAGAAGGATTCCTGCACGTTTTAGATCATGAACACAGCTGACTTGTTTAATTTAGTGATGAGTCGCTCCTGTAGACACTAATGAAGGCTGGGAGACATTTCAGCAGCTAGATTAAGGTGTTAAAAAGACAAACTCACAACAAAGTTTTACTAAACAGACACCAGGGGGTGTTAAAAGCAAGCCAAACCTGCCAAGTGTGCCTTTAAAAACGGATCCGTTATTGTTAGCATGACTGAGCACTGGGCAATCGTGAGTTCATGGATCCAAAAAAACAAATAAACAAGGACCCAATCCAGACATTTAGAGTTTCTAAAAGGCCAGTTACACCGACTAATCACAAACTCTCCTCATTAACGAGTTTTTGCTTTTGTTGCATCTCCAGTTTGTTCTGGATGAAACCAGCTTTATTCATCAATGATGAATCCTCACTTATATCCCAGATCCTTCGGAGTCCAGCAGAATTGGTACCCGGCCAGAACCAGCCAGCTCCTCCAGATGAGTTTTACATAAACCGTGTTTAATTAGGCAAAAACGCGTTTCTATAACACGTTTATAACAATCTCAGCTGACTAAAAGCGGAAGTTAAAACTAGATCTGCACTAAAAATCAGTAAATGATAGAACTTGGCCAGCATTCGGCACGAACGGTTTAATCAGTGATCAGCTGACCTGACACCTGTAACATAATTCTGTAATTCTTAACTTTTAAACTTGACTCTCTCTATCCCGTCGTCTCTGAGTGAATACGTAACGGTGATCTAATCTCCGCAATAAAAAGATCCAATCTTCTGGTTTAAATAACCCCCGATCCGTAAGGTGGATTCTGTATTTCCTGTGGAACCCCACGCCTTATGGCTCATTAATTAAAATGTAATAACCTCATTTCATTACACACCAAAATATCCAAGTCTTTTTTGGTTAATGAATGCATGGTTACACTGCAGCAATTAAAAAAAACGACATTTTTTTTGATCCATGAACTCGTCAGGAAAAGATCCTTTTGTTGTTGGCGATAACAAATCTAACATCAAGTGTTTTAGGTTCATGAGAACTTATAAATTGTTTCCTGGTCATTGAAGGACTGCATGATGGAGCAGCTGGTAGCACTGGTAGCTATGTGGACTTGGTATGTTCTCCACAGGGTGTCTGAAAGGTTCCTCAGAAACTCGCTGAGCCTCACACCCTAGTTCCTGGATTCAGGTGAGCACACCTGAAGCTGGAATTCATCTGTGTGTTCAACTGGTTGGTTTCCTGACTTTTAAGGCTCCGGAAAACTGCGTCAGCAGGTCAAAAGGACACCACTTGTTTTCTTTAAAATATATTTATACGTCAGATTTTATTAAGATTCATCTCTAAGCAAGCTTTTATTTTGGTAAAACAGGAGACTAGCAGGATGACAAACATTCTCCTGAGTCATAAATACACAAAACTACCGAACCGCCATCTCACTTTTAACAGGTTAATTCTAGTGGATAACAAATATTAATTTATCCCCCCCCCCAGGAGAAAACCTGGCTCTTCGGTCTTACTTGGACCTGATTTAGAGCTGAAACTGATTTCAGGCCAGCTTCCTGCTGCATGATGGGGAAAAACATAACAGAAACTCAGAGGAATCCCTCCGACAGCTGAGGCACTCAGGGAGCTGTCGTGTGATTGGCTGAGGGTAAACTCCACACAGGAAGCGATTTCCTTTAAAGCCCGGTGGAGCAGATCGGCCAGTGACTCAGTTATATAACAGAATCAACTCATCAACACGTTTTTAAAATGCAGCGATGAGAAAAGAACGAATGAAATGTTCTGTCGGTCACAAACCAGCTGATGTTTCCTTGCAAAGTCCAGATGTGGGCTGCTGCCTCGCAGCAGTAAGGTTGCACGTTTGAATCCCAGCTGCAGATGTTAGCATGTTCTCCCTATGCATGTGTGAGTGATTCCAGTTTCCTCCCGCAGACTAAAAACCTGCATCTGAGGTCAATTAATTACAGAACTAGACAACGCTGACTTGATTTGATTTTAAAAATCTGCTAAATAACAAATCTGAGTTTTCACCACAAACCAGGGGTGTCTGGTACCGGCTTGTTTACAGATATATTCTAACTCTGCTTCATTTTACGATACCAGTGTATGCACCCCCTCACATTTCTCCTGTTATGAAAACTTAACCTTTAAATATTATCTGTGCAAAATATGACACCAGGTGTGCCAAACACACATATCAGGAATAAAGCCCAGATCTGTCATATGTTGACATCCAGAGTGAGAGGAGAAGAGTTTGATGTATAATATGTGCGTGATATGCAAGAGTCGTGTCAATCAAATAGTAAAACTCGATAGCGATCATGATCGACATTTCACAGTTTGATGCCAGCATGTGTCGATCGGGCTGCACAATATATCGCAAATATATCGTTATCGCGATATCAGCATGCACAATATGCATATCGCAAAGAACAGATAAATATCGCAAAGAATGGTCAGCTAGAATGTTTGCTACACACGATGCATGTTTAACAAATCAAACTCATCACCCATTTGGCCAATCGGGTGGGTTCTCATAGGTTAGATGCCCGCCCCCAAGGCGGACGGTGTTGGTGCAGGATCGGCTCGGGGTCCTTCGACTGCCGATGACGTCAAAGTAGTTGATTGGCTGAACATGAAGCTTACGGAAGTGACGTTGTCACGTTATGATTTTGATTGGTCAGAACAAATTTGCGGTCGTAGTCTTAGCGGTTGTAGTCCTGTAGTCCAGAAATCAACACTTTTTGGAGAAAATATGTTTGAATTTCTAAAGGAAATGTAAAATATAAGCAAATGATAAACGTGACCCTCAAAAGCTCTTGATGTTGATGAAACGGGCCAAAATAAAATATAAGAACTTTATTGAAAGACACCAAGCAACATTTAGAGTCAAAGGATGTATTTAGATAACAACTAAGGAAATACACAGACAACTCCACATGAACACAAACAGATGTGGCTTCACATGTAAGAACTGTTTGTTTGTCAGTCCGATGTTGGTTTTATGCAGTTTCACATTCTTTACAAAACTAAGATAATATGGTGTTTTATTAACAAATTACAATTATAAAGAAAACATTTAGGTGTTAACAAACAAGAATGTATTAACAAAACTGCTGATGTCTTTCCAAAACGTGTGTGAAAGTCGAGTACATTTGCAGTCATGTAACGTCATCGGCAGTGGAAGGACCCCGAGCAGATCCTGCACCCGAGCCGATCCTGCACCCGAGCAGATCCTGCACCCGAGCAGATCCTGCACCCGAGCAGATCCTGCACCCGAGCAGATCCTGCACCCGAGCCGATCCTGCACCCGAGCCGATCCTGCACCCGAGCAGATCCTGCACCGACACCGGTACTTCATTTTGATGGTTAGCAAACACCTGAGTTAGCTTTGTTCTGCTCTTTTTGCTGATTCTGCTTTTCCCGGGATCCACCGATTACCTTTTCTTGTTTTCTTTTTCACTTTCGTCACATCGTTAGCTTTTCTCGTTCCTGAGTTAAGTTTTTATTTATTGCAAATAATATCGTCATCACAATATTAAATAATGTTATGTTTAGAGCTGCTGCAGATATAGCAGCTGAACTCTGGAGGCAGACACCAGTTGAAGTAAAACCCTTGATGAGGAGAACCAGATGTGGCTCCAGGTGTGAAGTTCTAGAAACTGGAGGATCCAACAATTCCATTTAACTGTGGACCTCTGGTACCGGTATCAGCTCAGATGCTCTCTGCAGAACTACAAGTCTATCTTGCAGACTACAGCCAGCTGACTCAGAAGAACCGTCTATCTAGAGTTTAGTTTACACACCCAAAAAGTCCCCCAGGAGCAGCCTCTGCTGGCAGCGCTTCAGGTAACTCACCGATAGTGACGTAACGCACTAGGAGAAGGTCTTAAAATGTTTCTCATGCTTATGAATCTCTTCATGTCTCTAGGTTAGTCAGCTGCGTGATTGCTCCAGGTGAGACCGAACCAGTTCGGTTCGAACCCTGTGGGAAACGGCACCGAACCGAAAACAAAATTCTGCGTCTATTATCGGACACTGAGGAGGGCTGCGTGTGTCCGTCCGATAATGGAACTGCAACCATTTGTTTTCAAGGACTTGACCACAGGTAACGTGACGTCATCACGCGGGTCCACCTGGTTGTTCCAAACCTATACGTGCGAACATCACACACAGATCGGGACCGGAACCACTGACGCACAAAACGTTGCTACTCTGGTTAGCATTGGGACCACGATTGGACCGGATAGAACCGAACCCATCAACAGCTTGAACCGCCTCGGCTTACCTGCAGCTCGGCCCGCTCCACCTCCCATTGAGCCCGTTCCACCTCGAACCGGGCCCACTCGTGCTGCAGGAAGTGTAGAATCCCCGGGATGCTGTACGGAGCCCTGGCCGCCTCTCCGCCGCCCTCTCCGGGCTGCGGGGTTCGGACGCTGCCGGGAGAACCCGAGTTGTTGTTGTTGCTGTTGAAGAACACACCGGGACCCGCCTGCTCGTCCATGGCCTCACCGGGACGCGGGAGCTGGTTCGGTCCGGTGTTGTCAACCGCTTCGGTTAAAAAACACTCAGTGGTAGGATACGGTCCATTAACGTCTCTCCGAGCGGGACCGAACTCCAGTCCTGACTGACCCAGCTGTCAGATGAATCTGTCGTCAAGCTTCCGGTGTTTACGCGTCAACGAGACTTCTGGTACAGATTTTCAAAATAAACTCCAGAGGTGAATATTTCTCACATGGGTGAATTCATGTGGTTCAAATATGACGGAAACATGGAACAAAAATCGGTTTCACATAATTAAATGTATAATAATAATAATAATAATAATAATAATAATAATAATAATAATAATAATAATAATAATAATAATAATAACTAGGGATGCAGCAATACCACTTTTATCCAAACCGATACCATACTGATACTCGGATCTGAGTACTCGCCCTTACCAATACTTCTACCACAAAAATAAATAAATAAAAATAAATAAATGCAATGAACTGGAACACAGGTTTTATTTTCTTCTCTGCTTTCAACCGTATAAGACTGTGAGGTAGATAAAAAATAAAATATATTACTAGAAATGATCATAAAACTAAAATATTTGATGAACAGAAATGAGAAGTTTACAGTGAAGCCACTTTCAGGCAACTGCATTGTTATTGGTTCCTGGTATCAGTTAACTTTTACAGATGCTGGTGCATCCCTAATAACAACAACACCAATAATAATAATAAGAAGAAACATTTTGTCCATAACTCATTATTTAATAACTATTTTGTTACTTCAGTAAAGTTGGCAAAATATTCGCAGATTTGACTTTTGCGGCTCGATAATTTCTGAACAGAAAGGAATTTTGAAACACAGCACACACATCTTTGGAAGTGTGGCAAGGTATTGAACAAACTACAATCTCATTATTGTTTTTTTTTAACCCGTTTTCTGTGGCGCTCTGTTTCCAACGCATAAACATTGATCTCTATGGGCCAACGAAAAAGGAGGAGCTCTCAGGAACCGTCTGCAAATAGTAACACCAGAAACGGTCAGTGATAAGATATTTAAAAACTCCACACTTGTACACGACAGTGACCAAATTCCAAATAAAGCACTGCACACATGCTGCTCATACTACACAATTCAGTTTAATCCAAGTAAACGTTTTTTGTTTAGTGTAAAAATGGTAAAAAAAAAATGTAAATTGCAATAGCTACTCCATTTAAAACGAGACACCAAATTCACACAGCAAATCACCACTTTGATGCCGGTCATACACATTTTAGCTTTAAAACAAAAATCGTCGTCTTCCTCCGCTTATCCGGGTCCGGGTCGCGGGGGCAGCATCCCAACTAGGGAGCTCCAGACCGTCCTCTCCCCAGCCTTGTCCACCAGCTCCTCCGGCAGGACCCCAAGGCGTTCCCGGACCAGATTGGAGATGTAACCTCTCCAACGTGTCCTGGGTCGACCCGGGGGCCTCCTGCCGGCAGGACATGCCCAAAACACCTCCCCAGGGAGGCGTCCAGGAGGCATCCTGACCAGATGCCCAAACCACCTCAACTGGCTCCTTTCGATCCGGAGGAGCAGCGGTTCTACTCCGAGTCCCTCCCGAATGTCCGAGCTCCTCACCCTATCTCTAAGGCTGAGCCCGGCCACCCTACGGAGGAAACTCATTTCGGCCGCTTGTATCCGCGATCTCGTTCTTTCGGTCATTACCCAAAGCTCATGACCATAGGTGAGGATTGGGACGTAGATCGACCGGTAAATCGAGAGTCTGGCTTTCTGGCTCAGCTCCCTCTTCACCACGATAGATCGGCTCAGCGTCCGCATCACTGCAGACGCCGAACCTATCCGCCTGTCGATCTCCCGATCCCTCCTACCCTCACTCGTGAACAAGACCCCGAGATACTTAAACTCCTCCACTTGAGGTAGGACCTCTCCCCCGACCCGGAGATGGCAAGCCACCCTTTCCCGGTCGAGAACCATGGTCTCAGATTTGGAGGTGCTGATCCTCATCCCAGCCGCTTCACACTTGGCCGCGAACCTACCCAGCAAGAGCTGAAGGTCAGAGCTGGATGAAGCTAGGAGGACCACATCATCCGCAACAAGCAGAGACGAGATTCTCCTGCCACCAAACTCGACACACTCCACACCACGGCTGCGTCTAGAAATTCTGTCCATAAAAGTGATGAACAGAACCGGTGACAAAGGGCAGCCCTGGCGGAGTCCAACCCTCACTGGGAACAGGTCCGACTTACTACCGGCTATGCGGACCAAACTCACGCTCCTCTGGTAAAGGGACTGAATGGCCCTTAACAGAAAGCCACCCACCCCATACTCCTGGAGCGTCCCCCACAGGGTGCCCCTGGGGACACGGTCATAAGCCTTCTCCAAATCCACAAAGCACATGTGGATTGGTTGGGCAAACTCCCATGCCCCCTCCATCACCCTTGCAAGGGTATAGAGCTGGTCCACAGTTCCACGGTCAGGACGAAAACCACATTGCTCCTCCTCTATCTGAGATTCAACTATCGATCGGACCCTCCTCTCCAGTACCTTGGAGTAGACCTTTCCAGGGAGGCTGAGGAGTGTGATCCCCCTATAGTTGGAACACACCCTCCGGTCACCCTTCTTAAAGATGGGGACCACCACCCCGGTCTGCCACTCCACAGGAACTGCCACTGATGATCACGCAATGTTGCAGAGACGTGTCAACCATGACAGCCCTACAACATCCATAGCCTTGAGATACCCAGGACGAATCTCATCCACGCCCGGGGCTCCGCCGCTGTGTAGTTGTTTGACTACCTCAGCAACTTCTGCCCCAGAGATCGGACAGTCCATCTCCAGGTCTCCCGGCTCTGGCTCCTCTTCGGAATGCGTGTAGGTGGGATTGAGGAGCTCCTCAAAGTATTCCTTCCACCGCCCGACTATAGCCCCAGTTGACATCAGCAGCTCCCCATCCCCACTGTAAACAGTGTGAGTGAGTTGCTGCCTCCCTCTCCTGAGGCACCGGACAGTTTGCCAGAACCTCTTTACCGCTGATCGATAGTCTTTCTCCATGGCCTCACCAAACTCCTCCCACGCCCGAGATGTTGCCTCAGCAACTGCCACTGCTGCACCCCGCTTGGCTATCCGGTACCTGTCTGCTGCCTCTGGAGACCCACAGACCAGCCACGCCCTGTAGGCCTCCTTCTTCAGCCTGACGGCTCCCCGAACCTCTGGTGTCCACCAGCGGGTACGGGGGCTGCCACCACGACTGGCAACAGCCACCTTGTGACCACAGCTAGCAACAGCCGCCTCAACAATTGCAGAGTAGAACAAGGCCAACTAAGAGTCAATGTCCCCCACTGCTCTCGGGTTGCGGTCAAAGCTCTGCCAGAGGTGGGAGTTGAAGACCGTCTTGACAGGTTCTTCTGCCAGGCGTTCCCAGCAGACCCTCACTATGCGTTTGGGTCTTCCAGGTCTACGCAGCATCTTCCCCTGCCATCTGATCCAACTCGCCACCAGGTGGTGATCAGTTGACAGCTCTGCTCCTCTCTTCACTCGGGTGTCCAAAACATACGGCCGCAGGTCAGATGATACGACTACAAAGTCTATCATCGACCTGCGACCTAGGCTGCCCTGGTACCAAGTGTACCGATGGGCATCCTTATGTTCGAACATGGTGTTTGTTATGGCCAAACTGCGGCTTGCACAGAAGTCCAATAACGAAACACCACTCGAGTTCAGATCAGGCGGGCCGTTCCTTCCAATCACACCCCTCCAGGTCATGCTGTCATTACCCACGTGAGCATTGAGGCCCCCAGCAGGACAATGGAGTCCCCTGATGGAGCACTATCTAGCACTCATCCCAGGGACTCCAAAAAGGGTGGGTACTCTGAACTGATATTTGGCCCATAAGCACAAACAACAGTCAGGACCCGTTCCCCGACCCGAAGGCGCAAGGAAGCTACCATCTCGTCCCCCGGGGTAAACCCCAACACACAGGCAGAGAGTCTTGGGGCTAACAAAAAGCCAACCCCAGCCCTCCGCCTCTCACCCGGAGCAACTCCAGTAAAGAAGAGTGTCCAACCCCTCTCAAGGACTTGGGTTCCAGAGCCAATGCTATGTGTCGAGGTGAGTCCGACTATATCTAGCCGGTACCGCTCAACCTCTGCCACAAGCTCCTGCTCCTTCCCCGCCAGCGAGGTGATGTTCCATGTCCCAGTAATCAGTTTTTTTGTCTGGGGATCGGACCGCCAAGGCTCCCGCCTCGGTCTGCCACCCGATCCACACTGCACCGGACCCTTCATGTTCCTCCTGCGGGTGGTGGGTCCACAGTTGGATGAGCCCATGTATTCAGTTTGGGCTGGGTCCGACCGGGCCCCATGGGCGGGCGAAAGTCCGGCCACCAGGCGCTCGCTCACGGGCCCCAACCCCAGGCCTGGCTCCAGGATGGGACCCCGGTAACCCTCCGGGCCGAGTACTCCGACTCTTTGTTTTTACGTCCATTAAAGATCTTCTGAACCGTTCTTTGTCTCACCCTTCACCTAAGACCCACTTGTCATGGGAGACCCTACCAGGGGCACAAAGTGCCCAGACAACATAGCTCCTAGGATCATTAGGGCACTCAAACTCCTCCACCACGATAAGGTGATGGTTCAAGGAGGAGTAAAACAAACAAAAAAAATAATAATAATTTCTCTTATTTTTTCAATAGCTCCTACACTGTAAACCCTGTTAAAAATGGCCCCTGCTGATCGCCACTTATCTGCTCTCTATACCACATCTTTTTGGTTTACACTTTACATAAAAATGCATACATACAAAAAAGCATTTTGTTGAAAAAGTAAAAGATGTAGTATGGAGAGAAGGTAAGTGTTGATCAGCGCGGGCATGATTTTGTGTCAATACAGTGTAGGAGCTACTGACATTTCCAAGTAAATAAAAACAATCAAAAACAAATAAATAAATAAATGGTGTGGTATGTAGATTAGGTAAGTGGTAATTAGTTGGCGTCATATTGGTGTCACTAACATTTTCAATGTAAGAGATATTGATAATTATAAGGTATAAAAAACACCAAAAATCAGACAAGTATTTTCTCTAAAATCATTAAAGGTGTAATATGATCAGCATCCAATGATAACTTGCTGAGTGAATTTGGTGTCACTACAATTTAAAATGAAGCAGATATGGAAATTTACATAATCTAAAATTTCACCCAAAATCTAAAATGTGTTATTGGATTAAACTAACCAGTGTAGTATCAACCACATGTGGTTAGTGTTATTTTGTGAATTTGGTGACACTGCAGTGTAAAGAGGTTGTGTTTTTTTAATATCTTATCATGAGCCGTTTCTGGTTATTCTATTTTCAGACGGTCCCTGAGTGTCAGGTTCAAGGTCTTTTAGCGCACAATTTGGCATCGGGAGCAGAGGACGTTTTTTTTTACAGCGTTGTAGCTTGATGACTACCTTGCCACGAGTCCAGATATGTGTTTTATGTTTCGAAGTACTCTGTTCAGAAGGTAATGAGCTGCAGAAGTGGAATCTGTGAATATCTTGCTATTTAGTTCTGTTCTTTTGAAGCCTACATTTAAACATCATCTAACTGTGTTAAATTCACAAGAAAACAGGGGTGGACTGGCCTATCTGGCATTCTGGCACTGTCCCGGTGGGCCGCTTAGCCAAGTGGGCTGCTTGCCCAGCTTGGGCCGACACTACTCCATGGTAACCCGAAGCTAACAGAGTTTTTCCAGGCATTTTTAGCTAGAAAAACATGTTAGAGTGATGACGTAGAAGTTGTTTTACCGCGTTAGCATGTAGCTAATGTCCCGCTGATCTCCGGGCGGCAACACCCCCCACCCCCACCGCTCTCCCAATGGGGAGGGCCGACAATTCACAAAAAATGCCAGGGCCGAATTTTGGTCCCAGCCCACTCCTGCAAGAAATTGTAGATAATTACGGAAGTGTATTGCTTTCAGCCACACAAATACAAAAAAGTTCAGATTTTCCGAATTAACAAGAACATTTTTCGGAAGAAAAATAAAAACGGTTCTGTTTTTCCTAAATAACGAGATAATTTTTACAGGAAAAAAAATCCCCCTGCAGAGCTAATGATGCTCGGGCTAACTGACTGGCTCATAGAAATGTCTCGTATGTTGAGTTAAATTTACTTTCACTTTGTTTTGGGATTGAGACTGTGTGGAATAGCTACTCTTGTCTCTGAACTAGATGGACAGGAACGATAATTCAGCCCTGGAACATCTCCGTCTGTCTGGCCGTCTGACAGAGTGTGGGCGGGGTTTCGGAAAGCTCAGCTGGATTTCCATCCTACTGACTAGACTGGTGTTTTAAAGTAACTCTGTGGTTGCTATGGTTATGCAGCACATCCACACAAACTCAACCAAAACCCTAAGAAAACAAAGTTTTGGGAACATTTGCTCACACATTAAAAATATTACAATCATAAAGTAAATTCCTAAAATCCATCCTTCTGAAGTAGAGTAGGCCCTGAGAGGGAAATAAATCAGGGACAAAGTAGATTATTTAACCTCAGGTGGATTTTGGAGAACACATTTACTTCTCAGCTGGCTGGGGCGTGGTCTGTTCTTCTTTCAAAAATGGTAAAAGAGGAACATAGTTCTGTGAACGTCAATGATTATGGACCAACCCTCCACGCTGTCACCTAAGTTTCTGACGAGTTTAATTGAGTCCTAGTGGGCGGTTCCCACCACAGCCCTCTAAGCTGTGTCACGTGTCTCGACACTGCCAGAAAATACATAAATGAAGCTGAGAGTGGGACTGTGAGGGTGGGGGAAGATGATTGACACCCATGAAACTCTGAGCTGAGTTAGCTACGAGCTAACTGAGTCAACCGAGGGTAACAGAGATTTAGCTTACAGACAGCTTCAGCTGAATGACTCTGCTGACCTCTGCCTCCTAGGCTGTAACACTTTAAGCGTAAGGCCAAGGCGGAGGCCTTCTCTGGAGGAAGCAGGAGGGCAATCAGCTAGTGCTTGCTCTGATGGCTCATCTGGAACCTGTCAATCAAATGGACACACGCCAAAGTATCTAAAATTTCAAGCTTTAATTAAATCTACATGAGTTAGAAAAAAGTTTGTCCCCCCTCAGAGTTGTCATGACAGTAAACTTGACATACCGTAAATCCTCTAATACAGGCCCGGGCCTGTATTTGACTCAAGCTCATCAAGCTCCAGGCCTTTATTGGAAGGAGGACCAGTATTAGAGGCAGGCCTCTATTTCTATTTGAGCAAAATGAACTAATGGTTCGCTGGAGTTTTTGACAATTAAAATTGAGCCTACATTTTCAAAGTTAAACACATTTCTTTTAACAACGGTAGTTTCTGCTTCAGCCCTCTCCCCCCTCCCCCTGCTTCAGCCCTCCCCCCCCTCCCCCTGCTTCAGCCCTCTCCCCCTGCTTCAGCCCTCTCCCCCCTCCCCCTGCGCAGCGGCCGCAAACTCACTGATGCGCCTGCAGCCTCTCAGAGTTCCTGCTGCTCTAAACATTAAAATAATTATTTCATTTTCTGTTCCTCACTTCTGATTACCTTCAATGGTGTCTGTTTGTTGCAACCAGCAGGTACAAAAACTAACTTGTTTTTATTTGACTATTTTTCTGTCCTGTATCTGTTTATTATCTTCCTGCATCTCCTCTCAATCCTAAAGAGAAACTGCTACCTGGGTTCATATATATTCACCTCATGAGTTACCTTTGAACTGCAGTTCTAAAAGATCTACCGACCGCTAAAACAGCGGAGTGCGTGCTGCTTGGCGGCCGCATCAGTGATCGGTGCGTCAGAGGACAAGGTGATGCGCCCCGCTCCACAGCGAAACACATCAGGTGCAAGTAAAAGACAGAAAACATTAAATGAAATGAGCCGACATGAACGATCGCGTGTCAGTACCGACGCTCTGGCACAGTGCGTTGCCCCCCCGAGCGCAGGAGCTTGTCACCTGCTGACAGCAGGCTGCTGTCTTTTCCGAGGGCTGCATCTTGCCGGTCATTATCACGTGACAGCGACTAGTCGACGACAGGCATAAAAAGTCACTATAGTGAAGTCGACTAGTTCATACAACCCCTGCTACTGCTCCCCAGAGTGTTCTGCAGCATAATCAGCACGTTCTCTTTGAACTTGATATCAAATTTTCGCCTCCTCTTCGTCTCCGCACGGTTAAAGTTACCCTCGAAGTCTATCACTGGCAAATCAAAAGTGAGACGATGACACAACCGCCCCCCGTACTTGCTTGTTACCACATTCCACCCGGCCACAATAAGAGACCGACCATTATTCACCTTCGCCGACTCCGACACCGGCCAAAATTGGAGACCCGGCCTTTAATTGAATACCGACCTGTATTAGAGGATTTACGGTATTAAACCTAAAACATTTTTGTACCACATGCTTATTTCTGCTTTGAATTTAGCATTTAGGGGTCATTGGTGACTTGCTCCTTTCTCCAGCCCCTAGTATGAGAGGGGAACTGCAATTTTTGTCACTTCCTTGCTGGCTTTAATTTTGGAAAGGCGGAGGTTTCTCCTTGGTGAGCCTGTGATGTTGCCGAGTCTGCACCAAGCTAATGCTGCTAATGTTGCCATTCAACACTGGTAATGAAAACGTTCTAGAATGGTTCAAAGCAGTGGTTCCCAACTGGGGGTCTGTGACCCCCAAGGAGGTCCCCACTAAATTGTCTGTACTGAGGTTGTGAGATTAGCAAGGTTATATTTTTAAAACTTAAATGTGTAAAATCCCAATATCCATCCATTTTCATCTGCTTTTCTGGGGTTGGGTAGCGGGGGCAGTAGCCTACGAAGAGAGGCCCAGACCTGCCCCTCAGCTATTGGGCCAGCTCTTCCGGGAGCTCTCAAGGCGCTCATAGTCTTTCTAGCATGTCCTGGGACTTCCTTTGGGTCTCTTCCCAGTTGGATGGGCTTGAAAAACCTCACCAGGGAGGCATCCCAACCAGATCCCTGAGCCACCTCATTTGACTCTTCTTGATGTGGAGGAGCGGTGCATCTACTTTGAGTCCCTCCCGCACGACTGCGCTTCTCACCCCGTCTATAAAGCCCTTTTTACAAAACACACCATGCCGGGAAATCAGCGTAATGTTACTGCTACAGCGTGCCTAATAGACACGCCATGCCGGCATAGCATTGCGCCAATTTTGCAGCATTCGCTACGCCTCGCTTGATAGTAATGTTGCAGTAATTGTCTGTCTCATAAAAGGTGACTGCGACTTGTAAGCAAGTAAATTTTATTTGTAAAGCACTCATCACAGACAGAAAAACGCAAAGTGCTTCAGATCAAAACAAAACAAAGTATAAAGTCATAAAATCCTAATAGCTCAAAACTGAAATAAATGAAAGTCAGAACAACAAAGTCATAAAATTATAAAATACCATAAAACTAATAAATGATGATTACAAATTTGAGTAAAATAGTAAGAAAATATTTAGGTAAAAGCAGCTTCAAATAATTTAGCAGTTTTTTTAAAGTGTCCAGACTGTCAATACTGCGTAAGGATAAAGGAAGATCATTCCAGAGTCAGGGAGCAGCAGTCTGGAAGGAGCCATCACCTTAACTTTTATGTCTGATCTTATGAACTTCTAGAAGGTTCTGGTGTGTGGACCTGAGGGCTCGGTTGGAGCATAAGGCTTTAACAGTTCAGTAATGTAAGGAGGTGTCAGGCGTGCCGGTGAGTGAAATGGAGGTGAGGATCCACACGCGGGTGAGGAAGGAGGCAGGCAGGCGGACAGGAACATTTAAAGGGTTTTAATGAGACACGCAGGACAATGAAACAGTGAATCAACCAGACGAAATGGACTAACAGGGTTTAAACACAGGAGGAGCTGGGACCTTGGGTGATTGGGCAGAGAGGCAGGTGGGAGCAATTAACATGGACACAGGACTGAACCGAATGGGGAGACAGGACAGGGTGTGACAGTACCCCCCCCCCTCAAAGGGCGGATTCCAGACGCCCACAGGAACATAGAGCAGGGTGGGAGGAGGGGGACCCGGAGGGAGGGCCGAGAGGGACTGACGGAGAGGAGGCAGGGACCAGTAGAGTCCGGGGGCCTGCGTCTGTGGCAGAGGAGGAGGCGACGACGGGCTCTTGGAGGCCCGCGCCTGGTGAGGGCAGGACTGGCGGTGACCGGAGGCAGAGACGTCGGAGGACACGTCTTTGACTTCTGGACTGGAGGCGGCGGCGACGACCTCAGGGCTGGAGGCGGCGGCATCGGCCCCCCGGGCCAGAGGCATCGGGGCATCGGAGAACAAGATCCAATAGCATTAAGTATGAAAAAAAAACTATTTTTTTAACCATTGGTTGTAAAAATGTGAACCTTAACGGACTGCTTATGTCGGAGATTTTGATGCAGTCCGGTGTAATCCGATACAGTGTTTTTGGGCTGATATTGAACTACTTTCGATGTCGATGTTGGAACGGGATATCCCTAAAGCTGAGCAAAGTAAGTTGGAACTTTTCACCATCTCATTCAAAGATGTTATCAGTTCTTTAAAATGCAGCCTATGACATTCTAATCTAGTTGACTTCCAATGCCTCTCGGCTTTGCCTTGGCGCAACAGCGGGAGGTGTGATGACGTGGGGAGTTAATGCCGAGCTCCAGCCGGCAATTATATTGAAAATAAAAGTAAAAACAGGCCATAAGTTGAGAGGTGAGACGGCAAACTGGAGCAATGCAGCGCTCCAGGAGCTTCTCTCCGTTGGTGCTGGAGGTCAGATAACCAGAGACTGCACGAGGACTATGGAGGACAGACACCTTTATGTGCGGCCTGTTAAAAAACTTAACGAGCGCAGCTTCAATCACAATAAAAACAAGTTATGTCCAAAATAAACGGAAGTCCATGGCAGCGCAGAGACTGGCCCGATACCCCCGTAACGCCACCACCTCGTAATCCTTCCTAAAAAGGACACGATTGCAACACATTACCGCCACTGTCTGACCACCTATAAACAACCTAAGCTCCCTGATGCCGCCACAGCTTTGCATCAAATTGATGGCACTGTTTTGTAAAAATGGGAGAGTCCAGCCACCCTGTAGAGAAAACTCATTTTGACCACTTGTATCTGTGATCACATTCTTTGTGTCACCACCCGAAGCTCATGACCATAGTATACATTTATACTAAAGATCACTGCAGATGTATTGAAACAATCAGTGAACTTAGTCCTTAAAGTAGCCTAAAGTTTATTTTTTGTTTGTTTGTTTTTTTCCCCCATAATTTACAAAGTTTACATAGAAAATAAAGTACGCCATTTTTAGACCCTGTGTGTGCATAAGCAAGTTTTATAAATGGGACCCCTGGTCACTGGCCACCCCCAGCCTGGCCCTGACCGGCCCTGTGGACCCGGGCCATTGCGGCTCTAACTTGATTATTCCGCCGACGTTTGGCGCTATGACTGCGGCCATGTGCTAATCAGCTGATGCGGCACAGCCGCCTCTATTTAACTCCGGTTGGGCGTTAAACTCGGACACAAAGCCATCATGCCTCCGTTTGACAAGAACCCACTGCAGAACAAACCCTTCAAACAGAGGAAGAGCTTCGGTAAGCGTTCACGACCGGAACCAGAACCTCACCAAGTTACAAATGCGAGTGTAATACCTGTCTTTTCTTGGCAGCCACTAGAAAACTGGAGGTGGCGGGGATCCGGTCCAAGTTCCCCAACAAGATCCCGGTAAGTCGGAGGACCTGGTTCGGACCTGGTTCGGTCTGGTCGTGAAAAGCTGGGTTGGTCTCAGATGTTTTTCCTCTGATTTCAGGTCATCATCGAGCGCTACGAGAAGGAAAAATACCTTCCTCCTCTGGACAAAACCAAGTTCCTGGTACCACACGAACTCACCATGACCCAGTTCGTCACCATCATCAGGTAAAGGATCCACTCGGACCTGGGCCCGGACCAGATCAGCTGTTAGTAACCCCTCAGAGACATGTACACCTGAAGGGTCTGGCTTAGTCATTTACTGAAGTTTGTTTTCTGTTTGAGACGTTTTCTGACCGCTGGAAGGACGCGTCTAATTCCCGGGAATGAGAAACCTCTCCTCGTTCATTACTGTGAATTCTGACTTTCTGTTGCTGCACGTTCTCCTCTGCTGGTGACCCAGTAGAACCCACTAGAACCAGTCCTGCTGTGGCGTACTTCAGACTGTTGAGTAGCTTTGATCAGAAAACAAAGCGTCTGAGGGAAGATCGATGAACTCACCCGTGAGACAGCTTGTTGCCATGGAGACCACAGCGCTCTGATAGTTTAATCTGTCAGATCGGATTTGAATCTTCCAGCTCAAGTTCAGAATATTTTCAGCAGTCTGATGGTCTTTGACCCCCCCCCCCCCCCCCACCCCCAGGGGACACGATCTATACTGGACCAGGCGTCCTGGTTCGGGTCGGTTCTGCTGCTCTTAAGCAGAACAACAAAACTTAGATGGGGGGTGGGGGTGGGGGGGGGGGGGGCGGCTTTTAGAAGCAGAAACTGATCCATCAACAGGGGTGGGATTGGGTGTCTGTAGAGCCACTGTAGTTTTTAGTCAAATATCTGACAAGAGGTCAAAGGTCAGACTGACCCCGCTCTCATTTGGTGGGTCAGAGTCCAGAAGCAGAATCAGGGTTCGGTTCTCGGCAGCGCCCCCTTGTGGCGTTTATGAAGCAGCTTGAACTGAATTTCAAGCTGTTTCAGATTTTTGGTACCTGGTGATAGTGGTGATGATGATGATGATGATGGTGATAGTGGTGGTGATGGTGATGATGATGATGATGATGATGGCAGAGCTGCCTCCAGTTGTCCAACCCTGGTCCTCAAGGTTCTCCTAGCTGCAGGTTCTAGATAAATGGTGTCCAGACCTCCAGAGAGGCCCAGCATCTTCAGGGTGACGCTTGCAGCTAAAATAAAATGATTAAGATAAGATGCCACACTTGTAGAGCACCTTTCAGAATTGGGACTCAAATCGCTTTAGTGTCATCCATTCACACACTGAGATATAAAGCCACAGCTGCCCTGGAGTGCACTGACTGAGGTAGGGCTGCAAGCTCAGCACCCCCAAGGCCCTCTGAGGCAGGCAAGGAGGGTTGAGTGTCTTGCCCAAGGACACAACAGCAGAATTCTCTGGCAGAAGCCAGGATTAAACCTGCAACCTTCTGATTACAGGACAACCTGCTCTACCTCCTGAGCTAGTGCTGCCTCCTTCGATGCCACGTGTGCGTGTTGTAGACACGTCTGCTCCAACACACATGGTTTGAAATGGGGGTGGATTAGGGGTGAGATTCACTACAGGAAGTGAATCTCCCATGATCCTTTGCTTCTCCCAAATCGGATATTTCTAGCTGAGGTTTGTTTGCAGCATGATGAAACTTTCTGAGACATTCTGTCAGTTTTAAAAGTCTTACTAAAATCAGACTGACTACTGAGAATAAAATAACTGAATCAGGAAGTGAAGATTTTATTTTACTACTTGGTTTTGTAGATCCTTTGGCGTTTAGGACTTTAATGGTTCTGTTCTGAATCACAGGAACCGGATGGCTCTGCTGCCCAGTCAGGCCTTCTACCTGCTCATCAACAACAGCGGCTTGGCCAGCATGTCCCTGACCATGGCCCAGGTCTACAAGGACCACCAGGATGAGGACGGCTTCCTCTACATGACCTACGCCTCTCAGGAGATGTTTGGACTCTAAAGCTCAATGTTTTATTCTGCTCCAGGCTGCTGGTCTGACTCTGCTGTAAATAGAAAATATTTTTATATATTTTTGAAGATGAATTTTAATGACGTTGATCCAATAAATGCGTTGATCTGGAGTCTGGTTGTGAAGGTTCTCTAATGTTCTGTGGGTGTTTGGAAGGTTCATTCAGGTTATTAAGGATTGGTATGGATTAATCTGCTTTAATTACTGACGCACTCTAAAAGGAAAAGTAGTTGTTTTGAATTGGGAAGTTGATACTGAATTAGCTTTTTTGGTTCTTAATGAGTTAAATTCAAACAATAACAAAAAACCTGAGATCTCAGATTCTACAGCAGAAAGAATTGTGACTTTATTTTTATTTGTCCCTCTTATCTGTTAAATCAAATGGAAATTTATTTTTCAGTTCGTCTAATACTAGATCACCAGGATTTGGAAAGTGAGCCACAGAAACCTGATGAGGCGGTTCCCCTAGATGTGATTCACATCCGACCACAGGTCCTAGATCTGCATTACTTGGTTCTGGTCTAAAATTGTCTTTTTAAACCTTAATTTAATGTGATTAACTACACTGTCTTAAGATGGACCTGAAGAACTGCTCTGAATTGATCAGAAGTAGCTGCATTGAGGCTGATGGAACATTAATGACTTCTGATCAGTGATGGGAATAAAATAACGGTGCTACTGTGTTCTCTTTTCGGGTAACTGAATAATCTTCCCACTGTTGCAACGCCGTTACTGGGGACGGAAAGCTATGCGTTACTATGTGCTTGTCGAATGTTGAGCAACAGTGTGAGACTTTCTGACCGCCACACATCAGCTGCAGCCAGGGAGAGAGAGAGGTGTCGGTAACGCACCAAACAGGCAGATGTTTTCATCCAAGCGCATCACGGCCGTGAAGAACGAGGAAGATGTGATGAATATCTACAGCTGCAGGTGTGGATCTGCAGCCGTGCCCTTAGCGTGACAGCGGGACGTCCCAAAGGTCCGCTCTGCTCAGACGTCCTGATCTTCTACCTTCCTAGATCATCCAGCTGTAACCTGTTTCTGATCATGTCTTTAGTCCCGCTGTAACACTGACGCATCAGTCTCAGACGTCATGGAGCTCAGGTGTTATCAGAACTACCTGTGTGTGTTTACCACCCAGAAATGCTACTAAAACACATAATTATGTGAAGCTGGAAAAACGAAAATACTCCTCAAATTTACATTTATTTCTGTAACTTAATGATAAATGACCCGCACTTGTACAGCGCCTCTCAGAGTAAGGACTCCAAGGCGCTTTACACTACAGTGTATCATTCATCCATTCACACACACATGCACTGGTGGGGACGAGCTACGATGTGGCCACAGCTGCCCTGGGGCGCACTGACAGAGGCGAGGCTTCAACCACCACCAGCAAGCAAGGTGGGTTAAGTGTCTTGCCCAAGGACACAACAGCAGAATTCTCTGCCCGGAGCCGGGATCGAACCTGCAACCTTCCAATTACTGGACAACCCACTCAACCTGTTGAGCTACTGCTGCCCAATTAAGACTGAGAGACCATTTAAAGGCTCGGGAACCTTTACAGGTGTTTCTATTTGCAATTTTATATTTTAGCTGATTGGGGTGTTGTTAAATATCACACAGCAAACTTTTAATAGTCTAGATAAGTGTAATGTTCCTGTTAGTAGTTCCTCCTGTTTAGTGGTTATTTAAATTATTCAGGTTTATAAAAAACATTTGGACATTTTATTATGTTCCAGTCATTAGTCATTTATATTTCACTATTGTAGTCATTTATAGTAAATTAAGTTAGTTTAACTAAGAGGGGAAGCCATTTTTCTTGCTTTCTTAATGAAAAAAGTAACTAAGTAGTTATTTTTCTTGGTAATTAGTTACTTTTATAATCTCGTAACTCAGTAAGTAACTGCAGTACTTTTTGACAAAGTAATTGGTAACTATAACTAATTACTTATTAAAGGTAACGTTCCCAACACTGTTTCTGATTTTTATTTATTAGGATAAATTTCACTATCTGTTCACTTCTGCCCCCTGCTGCCACAGCCTGATTACTGCAACCTGTTTGCCTTTACAACAAATCTATTTTGATTATACAGTTTGATCTTGAACCAGGTGTGGTCAAAATATAATGGCGTTTTCCACTAAAGTATATTTGGTTCACCACACTTTCTGTTTGTTCTGAAGCCCATCCCTTCAGTGCAACCACAGAAAAAAAATGATTAAGGGTTCTGACTTTATTACATTAACACGCTTATACCAATACAGCAGATGACTGTGAATGCTTTCTCTAATGTACACTTAAATCCCAAAGCCAAAGGGTCGGACATGTTTTATTTTACCCAGAATTCTGATGGGATTTAATACTACGGGTGTTTTTCCAGTAGCACTACTTGGAGCAGTTTGGACCGATGCAGCTTGACGCCGACCACTGTTCCCAAGGCACAGTTCAGTATTTTCCCGCTTCTTTTTCCCTGTTTTTAATGATAGAAGCCACAGTCGTTCCTGGCAATCAAGTAAAAAGACAACTTAAAGCTCAAAGCTGCGTTAACTCAGAGACTCAACTCCAAACTGAACGCCTGTTCATCCGGTGGAGGTGAGTTTAATGAGCACCTGGTTTGCACCTTAAAACATTCTCATGGTTGTGTATAAATAAGTGGCATGACATGTTGGTTAGCTTCAGTGTTTAGCTGTTAATAAAGCTATTATGCACAGTAATGAGTTACAGATGGCTGTATTAGCTTACTAAAGCTAACACAGTAATGTATCAAGTATAGCATACTTGTTAGCATGAGGCTAGGCTAACAGTGTTGTGTTACAGATAGCTTAATTAGCTTCCTGAAGCTAACACAGTAATGTATCAAGTATAGCGTACTTATCATCATGAGGCTAACAGTGTTGTGTTACAGATAGCTTAATTAGCTTCCTGAAGCTAATGCACTGTAATGCATTACAGTTAGCATCATTGGCTTCCAACCCCATGTGTACCTGGTTTAGCTCAAAGATCAACTTTAGTCATTTTTTAAATTAATTTGCAGTTGTCTTTAGGGATGAATGCTGTGTAAGTCATTGTCTGGGGGAAAATATGGGATGCAAAGTATAAATTGCTGGTGCAAACAATTGTGCAGACTTTCCTATATTCAAAATTTAAAATGTTTAAATGTCTCAATTTCAGCTAACCTAAATCTAAATGCTAAGTGTAAATGTTAAATATAAATATAAATCCAACAATTAAATCTAAAAATTAAACATAAATATTACATCTAAATGTAAAAGTTAATAGTATATCTAAATGTTAAATCTAAACCAAAATGTCAAATGCTGCACAGGTGATTCAGCCACTGAATCATGTGTGTTGGAGCAGAGAAACCACTAAAATGTGCTGGATACCGGCCCTACAGGCCTGGAATAGGGAGCCTAAGTCACACCCATCTACTTCTGGACCACGGGTCCCGGAAGGACGAAAAAATGAATGCAAGTCAATGGGGCTAAAATCTAATTCAGCTTGTTTTGTGCCATGGATTTCACATATGATGTCTGTGAATTTTAAAGACACATTTTGATACCAAAAACATGCTTATTTTCGAACAGGGGGGACTTTATTTTAGGTTTTGTGTGAAAATAAGTCTATGACTACAAATGCGCTTCACGAAAGTGATTTCATCGAAGCAGACGCGGAGAAAACTGAGGGAAAAGGGCTGTAAGTTCAGCAAACTTCCCACAGGAGGAAAGAACCTCCATAAATCTGGTCATTTGGTAAGTAGCAGCTACTTTGGGGAGAGGAGATTATGTGGTGTGACGTTCCGATTTCTGGTGTGTAGCCATGCTATTTACGAACATTTCCAAGCTGATAAATCTCAAAGTACGTGACAGGCATGGTCGAAACACCAATTATTACTTTTCCTTTACATTTTTGTACAACATATGTGCGACCCAGGGTCTGAGGCAAAGCGGATTAGAAAATAACACCATTGACTTGCAATCATTTTTTTCGTTCTTCCAGGGACCCATGAGCCGACCGGAAAGAGAGGCTTCCTATTGACTACCCCTGCTTTACAGGGTTAATGCAAGGCCACCCAGCCCCTGTCGCCCCCTGTGGCCAGAACATTCCACCTGCAACTTCAAAATGGCGGGCCGCTCTTTTGGGGCTTAGAAAATTGAGCTGACATACCTGGCGCTGCAGTCTGGTTCCAGCAGGATTTAGGTCATGAACACAGCTGATTAGTTTAATTTAGTGAAGATAATTAAGGAAGGAAGCCTGGGGAGACATTTCAGCTGTAAGAATAAATCAAACTCAAATCAAAGCTTTTTCTAATAAAGCGCCTTCCTTGTCAGGAAGCCCAAGGCGCTGAACACAGTACATAAGAAAAGTGAAACACATGAATAAACAGATAATAAAAGCAATTCAAATAGTGCAAAAAAAAAAAACATTAAAGTAGAAACAAATGGATAAAGAGACCAATGAAAACAGGGAAATAAAATCAACATCAGGGAAGTTAACATTTGACCCTCCTGCATTGTTAATGGGGTCAGATGGACCTCTGGTGTATTTTTATTTTTTATTTTAATATTTTTTTAAGGGGTGCTTCACTTCATCCCTGCCAAGTCATAAACTTTAAACCCTGTTTGACCACCCCCTGCCCTGGCGGGGGTCACCTGATAGGAAAGTGGAAGCTGAAAATTTAGAGGAAACAAATATTTTAACCTGAAACCACACAGCAGCTTTCGTTTGTTTAAATCAGAACTCTGAAACAGAAGTTTTGTGTCTGGACAGTCACAGCACTCTCAGTTTGGTGGATTAGCACCATCGCTGCGACCAAGCGAAACCGTAAAGTTGGTGGTGGCTTGTTTGAGACGACTTTGGTTTCGACTTTGGATTTTCTTTGAGTAAATAGCAGATATTTAAGTTCTTTATTTAGAAAAAGGATGCATTTGCATTTTCCTCAGTAGTGTATGCCCTGTTGACATCTGTAGAGATGAGTACATCACGTTGTTCGTTGACCAGTAGCATGTGGAGACTGTTAAAAAGACAACCATAGATTTCGCCCTATGGAGTAGCCCCTGGCTCCTCTCTCCACTGAGAGAGGAGCCGGAGTCAAATAGTTGTCTCCGCCCACCTATAAACATTTGATCCCGCCCACATTTTGCCCCGCAACTGATCTCCGGGAGGCAGTCAGGGGTAGTTGGCCTTATGACAGATTTTTTTCATGGATCGTGGCCAGACCATATATTCACATATTGGATGGCGGCCCACCGTTCTGAACCAGCTCAGTGGCCTGGTGGTAGAGTGTCTGCCCTGAGACCAGGAGTTCAGGATTCAATTCCTGGTCGGACTTTGACTTTGAAAAAATGGGACCCAATGTCTCCCTTTTTGACACTCAGCATTAAGGGGTTGGATTGGGGGGGTTAAACCACCAAATGGTTCCCGAGCGCGGCTGTGTCTGCAGCTCACCGCTCCCCCAGGGGATGGGTCAAATGCGGAGAACAAATGTTGCACACACATCAGTGTGTGTGACAACTAATGGGACTTTGACTTTGCCAGCTGTCTGGATTCACTAGATAAAAAAAAAATGGTTTCAAATTGTAAGTGTTTTGCATTATGTCCACGAGACAAAACTAGACCGGATCAGGAGTTTAGACTGGACCGGATCAGGAGTTTAGACTGGACCGGATCAGGAGTTTAGACTGGACAACAGGAGTTTAGCCTAGACAGAGCAGGTTGTCCAGAAATTGGAGAGTAGTAGGCTTGATCCCGGTCCTGCCAGGGAATGCTACTGCTGCATCCTTGTTCGGCTGCCTCCGTCAGTGCGCTCCAGGGCAGCTGTGGCTACATTGTAGCTCATCCCCACCAGCGAGTGAATGTGTCAGTGAATGGGTGGATGACCGATTGTGTTGTGAAGCACTTTGGGGGGTTCTGGAACCCCAGAGGGCACAATATCAAACACAGACCATTTACCATGTGCTGGACTGGATCGGGAGGTTTTTAGTTGTAAATAAAACCCAAACTTCTCCATTATCATTCACGTTTAATTGTTGTTGTTTTTTAAAGGTTTGGGGCAATGAGGTAAAATTTCAGATGAAAGGATGCTGGAAAAACCTGGTGAGGAGAGAGATCAGAAACAGGGACTTCCCTGAGCTTCCATCATCTGCAGGGAGGGAAAAATACATTCACACACACACACACTGCCTCCCACGTACACACACGCACACCGAGCTGAGTGCTAGCAAGAGGCTTTACACACAGCTTCACCCTAAACCGAGACAAAAGGACTGTAATCCGCCACCATGGAGGAAAACATGGACGAATCTCAGAGCCAGAAAGGTAGGACTCGGAATAATCAGAACATTTTATCTTTGGTCAGATGCTTCCATTGTTCTGTTTATCCATCCATGCATCCCTGTGGGTGCCGTGGGATTCCTTTGTGTGTTTGTGGGCTGAAGTACGACAGCATCCCTGTCCGGCTAAATAAAACCTGATTACCGTTTGGGGTTTTTTCAGTGTGCACCAGGTTCAGCATTCCGATCTATTTCCCTCGTTGTTGTTTTCATGAGAAATGGAGGGATGCCGTGCATGTTAATGAAGCACTGCTGTGTGTGATCGCAGCTCGGCATCACGGGACGAGGCTTTTCTGAGCTGCGGTGAATAAACTGTCAGATTGTTTGGGTTGAGGTAATGACGGACACCAAGGGGTCGTGTTGTTTAGAGGCTGGGCGGACAGATGGACAGGCAGATGGATGGATGCGTGGACGGAGGAGGTGGGAGTGGCTCGAGGGAGGAAAGGGGGAGAAAGAGGGAACGAGTGTGGGGTAAAACCTTGAAATAAAGAGCAGAAATGATGATGGGGGGGGGGGGTAAGTGGGGCAGTGATTGATGCCTTCGTCGGGATGCTCTTTGTTTGCCTCCATTGTTGAAGCTTCACGCTTGTCTGAACTCCTCTTCTTCTCTCTGCACGTCTCCCCCCTTCCTCTGATATCTCACCCTTTCCCTCCATTTTCCACATCCCTCCAGCAGAAGCCGTCTCCTGGTTCCTCGCATCAGTCTTTCTGCTGGGTTCTGGTTCTGAAACCATTATTCTAACTCCTCTCTGACTCACCACCCTCTCAAACTGTCGTTCCCTCCCTTCATCCCAGTTTCTCTTTCTCCATTTTCACCTTTTTCCAAAATATTCCGGTCAATTGTCATCGCCCCAGCTCTCTAGATGATTATTTTTTATTGAACGATGGCATTTTTAATCATCCTAACATTAATATACATTTTTTTGTGTTGTTGTCGGAGCTGAAAATGGGCGTGTCCACCGTCTCCATTGCACCTTCGCTCTCTGAACTCCATCAGAGGTGTTGGAGCTTTCACAGATTCCGAAACAAAACCAATAATTAAACCATTCTAATTGGGAATGATGACCTTTATTCCCTTTATGAACGCTACATCTATGGTCACATCGCTGTGGCTTTGTCTCCTGCTCTCTGATTGGCTGATTTGTGTGCTTTTTCTGGAAGGAACTCGTTTTAGCCAATCAGAGAGGTGAAAGTCGAGTCTCCGTGTTCAAGCAAACGTGATTTTTCATTCCAGGCACTTTGCCGTTTCTCCCCCTCTCCTTCTGTTCATCCAGCTCCCATCCCTCTCTCTCCGCTGGCCTCGCCCTCCTCCCATCCCTGCTCTAGCCCAGGTGTGTCTGGGAGGAAGGCTGGCAGGTGAGGTCAGAACACCAAAGAGAACAGGAACCAGTCTGATGCATCTACCAGACGAGTTACAGAAGTTTTATCATCTAAACGTTTAACCTTTAATATTACCTCCATGTTGAGAAATCCAGAAAATGTTTCCATTCTTTCATCAGATTTATTGGATTAAAATAAACGGGTAACTGCTTTTTATCATCGGTGTTCTGCACAGAACCGCTTCTTATTATGAAGGAAACATCTGATTGTTTCCTCCTGAACAATCTGAAGGAGCTTTTCTGTCAAACACAAGTAAAAACAAAACGTTTGAATCTATTTATTAGAAAGAAAGCGTGATGATTCATGACACCGTATGAACGCCTTCCTCTGTCTCAGATTCACAGAGCTGTGCTTTTTGGTCCATTTTTAAAATCAAAACTATTTTTGTCACATTTGTAATAAATAAAGCCGTCTCATTCTAGATCCACATCATTTATTTAACGCTTTTAAACCTTTTTTCATGTAAAAACATGGATTTATTTAGAGGAATCGGCTTGTCAAAAACATCAGTCCGTCTTAAACACAGAAGTCTGTCAAAGCCTTGTTTCTAAACAGCATGAAAAAAAATCCCACACTTTTTCCAGTCTGTGAACTCACCGTCACTAATTCAGGCTGGCAGCAGCAGCAGCTGCGTTCTGGTTCTGAGAGGTGAATCGGTATCGGGCCTAGAACCAGAATGGGTGCATCAGTCAGAGCGTTTAGATCGGGACGAGTCCAGATCTGATGTCATCAACAGCTGATGACAGATTATCAACCTGCTGCTGTTTGTCTCTGTTTCCGCTTCAGATTTGATTAGATTCAGTTCAGACAAGAGAGAAGAGGATTATTCTGGGACAAACCTGCAGTTTTACACCTAAACGGTCATCTGATGAAAGCCGTGTT
>NC_091746.1:29877645-29900145 GCF_043380555.1 Nothobranchius furzeri
TTAGAAATTGTTTTGGGGCCAGACAGAGATAATTTCATATCTGTCTTACAGTTTGTTGGTCCTCAACCTCTCAAAATCCCAATAATGGACATTAATCTTTCCCAGTCCGTGCTGATTCGTCCACTCTCTCCTTGATGGCATCCATCTTTTGTGCCAATAATGAATCTCGGCCAAAGTCCCAAGCTTACGATTCATCTCGACAATTATGTGAGTCTGTGAATTCACAGCGCGGTGCAAACCATCTCTGAGCTCCGGGATCAGGCCAATATTCCTCGACAGCTCGTTAATTTTCCGGTAAGCCAGGAAGCCTCCAAGGCCAATGAGCAGGAAACCTGACACCAACACCACGAATATCCACACGTCTTCAGAGTCCTCCACAGACAGCTGAGATAAACACTTCAAGTTCCACTGTTTCCAGGAGTCCATGATGTGTCCAACTGGTTCTGTCCCAGCGGGGCATCCGGGAGCCCCTTCTCTCGTTCTCATCGTTGACAAAATTTTTATCAATCGCGTTGAGAGACCGGCTAACGAGATCCATTTTAGTGAATTTCAGTTTCCAGTTTCCAGATAAATGCAGAAGCAGCCGTGCACCCAGCACACACAGACAGACAAAGGCCTTGAAGATAAGATATGGAGGAGAGGAGGATAAAAGCGTCTGCACCCGCCAAGAGCCGGAAGAACATTTTTTAAATATATATTAAAGTTATCACATAAATCAGCTTGGATTAATCAGATTTCAGACTAAAACTCCCTAAACAGCACAACCTGTGAAATGATCTATTGTTTAGATAAATGTCTATCAAAAAATGTAAAAAATGTAAAAAACAAACAAACAAAAACTTTTCAGAACCATTAACATTTTAAAATAGACACTCCTGGTTTAAATGGTTAATAAATAAACAAAGAACTGTTCTTACAGGTTAAATAAAAGATCAGGATTAAACTCGTCAGAGTGAGAAAGTAAAAATGAAAAAATTAAAGATCCTTAAAGTTCAAATCATGAACAATTTATTAAAGTCTTTCTTTTTTCCAGAACCTGCTTTTCTTTTTAGTGCCATTTATTGTGTTTGACTAGAGAAGCTACATGAGCTGACTAGGGACCTCATTAATGCTGCTGTGGGGTCATAAAAACAGAAATGTTTGTTGTTGTTTATAAATACAGAAATGTTTGTTGTTTGGTTCCTCCTGATCAAAAAAACATCCAGGGATGCAGACGCTCACATTTGGCGTGACCCACTTTTTACTGGGTCACTGGGCCTTTCCTGCCTTTAAACACCAAATATGGAAATATGATGAGGATTATTAACATGGCTGTGACTCAGGACACACACACAAACACACACACACACACACACACACACACACACACACACACACACACACACACACACAACTGCACAGTCAGATTCATGCAGATTTTTCCAGAAAATCCAAATATTTAGTTGCATAAAATGAACAAACCAAAGGAACTCACTCCCCCACTGAAAACACACACATGCGCACTCACACACACTCACACACACACACATACACATAGCTTCACACACACTCATAACGCATTTATAACACAGCATCGTGCTCTCCTGCTTGTCCATCTGCCTCCAACGGACTCAGATGTGAACGAGGGGACTAAATTAGCACAAAGCTACACTCTGACAAGCGTTTTATTAAATGGAGTCTGTTGGCACAAAATGGTACCTTCTTACTCAGCTTGGCGGCCATCTTTGTTACTCCGTTACCGCCTCCGTACCTCAGGAAACATGGAGAACGTTGCTGCTGAGACACAATAACATGCAGCGGGGATGGGGAGGGGAAACGGGTGCTGTGAGTGTGTGTGAGTGAGTAAAGTGTGCATCAGTGAGACTGTAGCTCGCAGAGCTGAGTTGTTGCTATGACAACGCTACAGGCAAAGTGGGTCAGCAGGCTTCTGCCACACCCCTGTTGGCATGGCAACAAGAATGTACTATTATACCTGAAAATCACAACGATCCCCCCCCCCCGCACACACACATGTGTTTGCACACACACACACACACACACACACACAGTGAAACAAGATAAAGTGAAATAAGCTGGAAGGATTTTATGTGTGTGTGTGTGTGTGTGTGTGTGTGTGTGTGTGTGTGTGTGTGTGTGTGTGTGTGTGTGTGTTAAAGCTCATTAGGTTTGTCAACTTGTGAATGAATGCCTTGTGAGTCGACCTCTGTGGGATAAAACCCTGGCCCTCCTGTTCCAGAAACTACAGGGAGGCTTCAGACGGCAGGATTTGGAGTCTTAGTTCCTGATATTCGAGCATCTGGCCCCTGATTGGCTAACAGAACTACAACTCTACAACTAACAGTTTGCTCTGTAACATTGATGTTTTATCTCCACAAATAACACAAGCCTGAACTTGGTCTTCAAACATTATTTGTTGATTGGCGATTAGCGGATGGGGCTTGGGCACAATTAACCATGAACCAGCTAAAAGCCAACAGTTGTGTTGTGATTGGTCGAGTCTCCTGTCAATCAAGAGGTGAATAAATGGCCTTGTTCGAGATGAGCAGCGCCTCGCCTGGAAAACAGACGAGAGCAGACGGACGCAGCAGGGGGAGGGGCTGAAAGCCGGCGTTTAAGTTTGACAGATTTCCCTACATGTGTAGCTCAAGGGTGACGATGGATGAAGATATCGCGTTAGAGTTCATACTTGTTTATTTTAATTCTGGTGCCTGTTAGCAGCTGAAACACATCCTCACGTGCTTGTGGATATCATATATCGTATATGGAGACCTGACTGTAATAATAAGTAAAGGTTATCAGCTGTAGCTTCAGTGTGCTCATAGCAAACGTGACAAAAGAACACAAAACACATTCCTCTTTATGGCCCATAGAGTTATCATCAATGTCATATGATTCACAGAATACATGCAACCAACTAACATTTCATGTTCTACCACCGGATGTTTGGATCAAAATATGAACCAATCAGATCTTAGATCAGGTGAGAGCCAGGCGTTTCCCGTCATGCTCTAGGTTTAGCAGCCGGTGGAGAGCAACTGCAGCGCCTTGCTCCAAAATCTGCGGCCGCCTTGATCTCACGAGGTTATCGTTGCCTACGTAGGCATGACGTCAGAGCAAGTCGGACACAAAGCTAACCGGCATGCACCGCTCGCCGATCACCGCTGATCTAATCTGTGCAGAACTGGCTGAATTGGGCAGCAGTAGCTCAGGAGGTAGAGCAGGTTGCCTCATGATCGGAGGGTCACGGGTGCAATTCCAGCTCATGCCAAGGGTATTCCGCTGTTGTGTCCTTGGGCAAGACACTTCACCCAACTTGCCTGTGTTGGTGGTGGTCAGAGGGGCCGACGGCGCCTAATGGCAGCCTTGCCTCTGTCAAACCGCCCCAGGGCGGCTGTTGCTACAAAGTAGCTTACCATCACCAGCAGTGTGTGAATGTGAGAGTGCATGCAAGCGTCTTTGAGTGTCCTAAACAAGCGCTATATAAGTTCGATGGATTATTATTATTATTATTATCTCGAACACGGCCAATGGAATAAGCCCCGGCCCTACCAAAGACACAGAATGCTAGTGTTTTATTTAAAAATTATAAATAAAGATGATTCATAGACATTTGTGGTGTGTTTTGACCCCAACATCTCAGTAGAAACAATGATGTCATAGCCTCCTCTCTAACCTGACTTATGACCCACATCCGTCCTCCTCCTCCCCTTGTTGAATGTGAAGCCTTGAAGGTAGTTCTGGAACCTTCCACTAGAGGGTGTTAGAGTTCCTCTGTCTGGTTCAGTGAAGTGGTTCTCCGTTGTTTTTCAACGCCTTGGGGCACTTGACTGTTTTGGCGCTTTCAGATCTGGTCGGCCCAGTTCGGTCTTGGTTGGGTCAGCCTGCCCTTGCGTGGCCAAGTTTAGTTCACACAGCCTTCTTAGGAATGCAGATTTCTCAGAGCACGTGGGTGGGGCAAAAAACATGCGGAGAAGACCGTGGTGTCCTCTTTAAATTAGTAAGTCCAAGCTTCCATCAGAGAAGATGTTTACGCCGCAGAATCCAGACTGACAATGAATTGAGCATTCGCGATGCCGCCGCTGGCTGATTCTACCTACCACTAAAAGGCTCCCTGGTAGGTAGGCATGAACTTCAGTTGGTAGTGGGTGTGTTGGGTCGACTCAGTACCACGCTGACTGCCAGAGAGCAGGTCCGACAACAAAAAAGCAAACCAAACAGTTAGCTGAGCACAGAAAATGCACAGATGACCCAGATGTAAACATAAGTACCCTACCAGAGCTGGTCCGGGCCGACCCAGATGTGACTAGGGATGGGTACCTTTGACATTTGAATCGATCCGGTACTAATTCCCGGTACCTAGGAATCGATACCGGTACTTAACGGTACCGATTTTTGATACTTTTGAGTGTTTAATATTTTAATTCTCTTTTATAATTAGATATATATTTTTCTCAATATATAACCATATTTGATAAATATCACGATAAATAACATACAACTGTTTGTATTTTAACATCGTCCTTGTAGTTTTATAAGCTGATAATTAAACTGAAGCCAACATCTTTACTGAAAACTAAATTTACTGTGTATCTTCATTCCTTTTGCCGACTTTTTTCTTTGATTTTTCCTACTGGTAAGTTAGAATTTCCGAGGAGAAAGCGAACGCACCATTAGCTGATAACAATGGTGGCAATGGAAGCTAACATATCAAGCTAACGTTATCTTAAACAGTTTATTTAGCTGCTGGAGCAGATTAAAACGACGATGCCTCACACTTAGATCGTTGTCGCTGGTTTCATCTTCACCCAATCACCCGTCGCATTTAGTAAAGTGCAGCCAAACTTTAGAGCGTGTTCATGTTCTTCTAGTCGGAAATTTGGAGTTCCGAGGAGAAAGCGAACGCACCATTAGCGAGACGGAAGCTAACAAATCAAGCTAACGTTATCCGAAACATTTTATTTACCTACCGGAGCAGATTAAGATGAGGATGTCTCACTTAGATCGTTGTCGCTGGTTTCATCATCACCCAGTTACCCATCACATTTAGTGAAGTGGACCCAAGCGTTAGCGTGCGTTCTTTCTACCATGCTGCTCTGTTTACAACTGGATCGCAGCGACCGACGACATAACGCTCTTGCACATGCGCAGCTGTCTTGGCAAGTTCTCGTTATGAAGGACGGGTACCGAAACGAGGCACCGTTTCAAATGACGTGATGAAATGAATCGGTGCTCGGTCGGTACTGTGGAATTCGGTCGGTACCTTAAAAAGTGCCGAATTCGGTACCCATCGCTAGATGTAAATGCACCATTATTGGCCGGTTGTACCTCTGGATCAGTCCCACATCATCCAGAAGTGGGACTGAATTCTTGGAAAGAAGTAGCAGCTCCAGTGATACAGGGTCAAAGTTCATTCAGATTCACAGGAGCAGGAAGTGGTTCAGCTCCTCCTAAATAAAATAAAAATTACATTGGTGACGAAGAAGAGAACAAAACACAAAGTGACATTTCTGTAACGGCTCTCACTCGGATCTTACTCCATAAATAAGTGGCAGCTCGGAGCCTGTAGGGACAAGTTGCTCTCTCTCTCTCTCTCTCTCTCTCTCTCTCTCTCTCTCTCTCTCTCTCTCTCTCTCTCTCTCACCCTTATCAGGATCTTCCCATTTTTGTCCGTGGAGTCCACGAATGGAGCGTTTGATGGTAATGCAGAAGCAGACATAAACGACCCACCTACCTCCCACCTGCTGATGACCGTTTTCTTCCTCTCAGGGAATGACAGCAAACAGAAGAGGCCTGAAAGGAAAACTGGACAATAATTACACAATTTAGTCAAAAATAACTTGAAGAAGGTGTGAAATCCTCTGCAGCAGGATGAGTCATCAGACGGTTCTGCTGGGTTCTGATTGGTTTAAGCTTTTGTTTTTAGCTGGTTTTATGTTTATGTTTATTCATTTAGCAGACACTTTTATCCAAATCGACTTACTGTTTATAACCTATAGGGCATGTTGTGATCTGTGGGGGAAACCGGAGAACCCGGAGGAAACCCACGCATGCATGGGGAGAACACGCAACTCCACTCAGAAAGGCCGCAGCCGAGTTTCGAACCTGCGGCCTTCGTGCTGCGAGGCAACAGTGCTAACCACTGCGCCACCATGCAGCCCAATGGTTTTAAACGATATTTCAGTTCTTCATGAGCTCACACTGACAAACGCAATTTTTAATAAAACACCTGTTTCAAGCTGACAATCAGCTGTCGGGGAAGAACGGACCTCTTTCTGACATGACGGGACCAGATGTTCTTACGGGTTCTAGAGGTTCTAAGAGTCCATTTAAACACCTAATGACCTTTATAGTGTCTTCCTGAGTCAAAGGACTCCAAAGCACTTTACACTGAATCATTCATCCATTCACACACACTGGTGGTGATGGACCGCTGTGGGACACACTAGTCCCTCTGACCACCAGCAGCAGACGGGGAGTGTTTCCTGCAGAGAGCTGGGATTGATCCTGCAACCCTCCAACTACTGGACATCCTGCTTTACCTACGGAGCTACTGTTCCCCTAAAGTCATAATGAGTGGGTCGAGTCGGGTCGAGTCGGACACCACCACCAGAACCAGCTCAGGGTTTCAAACTGTGGCTCTTCTCCTGTTCTCCTGATTAACAGAACCGTCTTCAGCAGAGCCGAGCCCAGCTTAGACTCCTGATCAAACTACATTTAATCTCATTGCATTTAATCTAATGCTTTTATTTTGTTATTCCTTCAGAAGTTCCTCTCCGCTTTTGTCAGAGAAAGGAGGGAACACAGAGTGTTTTTATTCTGAAAAGCTGATCTGCAGCGTTTCCTGTGTTTTTGTATGAAAAGCAGAAATAAAAGTTTGTGTTTCTCATGATGACCCTTGTCTGCCTGATCTAAATTTATTGTGATTTAGCTGACTGGTCATGTGACCATCATCACCATGGTGACCACCAGCTGTGTTTGTGTGTTCAGGCTGTAAGGAGTGCTGCGAGCGATGCGTTGGGAGCCTGCCGTGGGCGTCGCTCATTGCCACTGTCCTTCTTTACATGGGCGTGGCCTTGTTCTGTGGGTGTGGCCACCAGGCTCTGAGCGGCACCGTCACCATCCTCCAGGATTACTTTCAAGTGATCAAAGCACCTGGAGATGCTCTGGACGTGTTCACCATGTGAGTACCTGTGTCTACATTTCAGATGTTCACCTGGTCAGAAGCTAGGATTCATCGTCCTAATCCAAACTCCACAAACAAACCCTCTGACTGTGTGTGTGTGTGTGTGTGTTCTCAGCATCAGCATCCTGAAGTACATCATCTACGGACTTGCCGCTGGTTTCTTCGTGTTTGGAGTGCTTCTGCTGGTGGAGGGCTTTTTCACCACTGGAGCCATCAGAGATCTGTACGGGGAGTTTAAGATCACCGCCTGCGGACGCTGCCTGACTGTATTTGTAAGTAAAATGCCAGAAGTCCCCAACAAACAATCGGCTTTCCGTGGTTGGACAGGAACGGGTCTGGTTGTGTGTTTGGTCTGTGAGAGCAGCATCACTTTAGGCATAAAGTTCTTCCTCATGTCAGTAATATAAGTAGACATCATGAATAGATCAACCTGTATTGTGGAGAGGACATGTGCCCCCCTGAGCCCCCCAAACGTTACTGCTGTTACTAGATAGCAGAGACGCTAACAAAAACACAGGGCATAGTCAACTTGTCAACTTCAGGGTTCATTTCAAGATCCTGGTTCTGGTCTATAGGGCCTTACATGGACAAGCACCATCTTACATTGGTGATCTTCTCAGTCCCTACACCCCCAGCAGATCCCTGAGGTCCAGTGATCAAAGCCTACTGGTTGTGCAGCACCAGGCTAAAGGTCAAAGGTGACAGATCATCTGCTGCTGTGGCCCCCAGACTCTGGACCTCTCTCCCCCTGAGCCTGAGATCAGTGGACTCAGTGGTCTCCTTTAAAAAGCAGCTGAAGACTCACTTGTTCAAGCTGGCTTTTGTATGACCTTCTTCACCTCTCTCTCTTTATTCTGCTCTCCCCACCTATCCCACCTTCCTCAGGATCCACTGATTTCCCTCTTTCCTGTTCACTCTCTCTCTTTCTTAACATTTTTAAATCACAATTGTCTATTTTTGCTCATTTTAAATATATTTTAAAACTTTTTCTAAATGCCTTTTTATATTTTTACATTTTTTGCTTTTGTGAAGCGCCTCGTGATTTTTATCTTGAGAGGCGCTACAGAAATGATACTTTCTTCTTCTTCTTCTAGTTTACAGTTTAGTTTAGAGGTGATGGTAGCAGAGAAGTTAAGTTCCCGCCCTGTAATTGGAAGGTTGCGGGTTCGAGCCCTGCTCAGTCTGGCACAGTCTTGGAGCCCTTTGGCAAGAAACATTGCCTTCTGGTGGTCAGAGGAACAGGTGGCACCAGTGTATGGCAGCCTCGCCTCTTTAGGCGCGCCAGAGCAGCTGTGGCTACAATGTAGCTCATCCCCACCAGCGTATGAATGAATGACTGTGTTCTCCTACATCTGTCTCCCGCAGTAGCTCCTGATAGAAAATAGAGAAAATCCAGGATTTGAAAAGCCTGACAGCTCTCCTCCAAGCTGTTGCATGGACTCACCCATCTTGACTCACGACGGGGAAGGCTGTTGTTGGTTTAGCGTCCAAACAGCAGAGAACGTCTCGGCTAGAGGAAGCTAACTGTTAGCATTAGCAACTCCACCACACATCAGAACTCCTACAGGCTTGTCTTATTTGAGGAGATAAAACATCGACGTTGCAGAGCAAACAGTCAGTGGTAGAGTTGCATAGCTGTTAGCCAATCAGAGGAGAGATATCAGGAAATAAGACTCCAAATCCTACCGGCTAAAGCCTAGTTTATCTTCCATCTCACTTGGGCCCAATCCCAATACTCGCACTTCCACCCTAGCGCCCTTCAATTGTGCAATCCCGTCCAGGAATACGAGTGCACAGGCCAGGGTTTCACCATTATAAAATGCGGGAATTGACCACGCCCCTTTTGCACCCTTGATCCGCACTTCGCCCGAGTCTGCATCGATGCGGATTTGGGCTAAGGGTATTATCCACAATCCATTGCTGCGTGGCCATTTTGAGAAGAAGGTGGAGCAAAGGCTCAAGTATCTTTTATGAAAATAAGCATTTTCAAGTGAAAGTAAGTTATTTCAGGACGATTACTGATTTTTATTCATGCTCTGAATGTTTTAGACAAATATTTAATACGGACAGCAATGAATGTAAGTTTTGTCAACCATTTGTTTGTTTGAAAGTTGCTAAGAAAAGATTTTTTTGAAGTTGCAGCGGCGACCAACATCCCATCATTCGTTGTGGTCGATGACACAATGCTCCCGGTCCTAATTTGGCTTTTCTTTTGCACACTTGTGTACTTCCTCCAAGTGCACTTTGCAGGAGACCAAAGGGTGCAGTGCGAGTATTGGGATTGGACCTTGTCCTTCCTGAATCAAGTGCATCTGACTTTTTTTTGTCCCTCAGAGTACGACTTACAAGGCATTCGTTCCTACCAGAGACCACTGCAAATGCATCGATCAAACGAGTGAACCACACCTTTAAAGAGATCAAATGCAAAAATCTCTGAATTGTTATCTATGCTCAGATTTAGATTAGTGTAACGTTTCCTGTCTGCAGTTCCTTCTGTATGCCAAGTTATTAAGGGTGATGGTGGCTCAGTGGTTAAGAGGCTGCCCTTTAATCAGTGGGTCACTGGTTCAAACCCAGGCTCTCCTCCTAGTCATGCCTGTCATTGCGTCCTTGGGCAAGACACCTCACCCTGTTTACCTGCTGGTTGTCGGGGTGGAGAGAGGTCTGTGTGTAGCAGCCTCGCCTCTGTCAGTGTCCCCAGGGCAGCTGTGGCTACATTGTAGCTCATCACCACCAGTTTGTGAATGAGTGAATGACTGACTGTAATGTAACAAGCTATGGAGTCCTCCTCATTTATTTAGATTATTCAGTTTTATAATCAACATGTGGACATACATGTTGTTGGGTTCAAGTCTATGTATTCATTAATATTTTAGTATCGTTGTAATTGATAGTAAATTAAATAAGTTCTGGGATCCTAATTTTTTTGCATATATTTATGAAAAAAGTAATGCAATAGTTACTTTTTCTGGTAATCAGTTACTATATTGTAATTCAGTTACTTTTTTAAAGAAGTTACGCCAAAAACCTTCAGTTTGTTCTGACCCGTCTGATTCCAGCTGATGTTCCTGGCCTACCTGTTCTTCCTGGTGTGGCTCGGCGTCACGGCCTTCACCAGCCTCCCCGTCTTCATGTACTACAACGTCTGGTCCATGTGTCAGAACGCCAGCTCGGTGCAGGGGGCCAACCTCTGTCTGGACCTGCGTCAGTTTGGTAGGTCCTAGAACCACACAGGAGGGATGTTTACCACGTTTTCTGGTCACGTTTTTTATCATATGATAGAAACTCGAACCTTCAAACTCAAGTAGAATAAAAACAGAAGCTGATGAGGATGACGTCATGGTTGTTTACCGGAGCAGGGGTCAGTAAATAAAACTTAGACCTGAAAACAAAATGTGAACATTGTTATAAATCAGTAAAATCTATAGAAGAGAATGATTTTTATAAACAGACGTTTTCAGAGTAAGATTGATCCACCAGACCTGAGTCAGCTGAGCTAGATCTACAGAAACCACTGGTGTGGGGTGTGGGGTGTGTCGGTGTAACCGGTGCGGTGCACCGGGGCCCACGGGCCGGTGGGCCCAGACAGGGGCCCTACTTACAGTGCTGGCATTCAGGAACCTGTGGACATTCCCAGATAAAGCAGGAGAACGTTCTAGTCTTCTTTGTTCCTTCAAATAGGAAAAAAGAATCAGAACATTAATGTTTTGTTCCGGAACTGACTCAGGTTCTGACCAGAGACAGGTTCCTGTAACACTTCAGAAGGTTGCTATGATGTAATCAGAGTACTTCTGTCCACCATGTTGTCCTGCGCATCCAACTAGGAGGTTCTGGCTCTGCTGCCCCCTGCTGGACAAGATTTATTACTACAGGCTGCATCCTGGAACTGGTATTAAGTTAACCTGAGACTCTGGCGTGTCCCGAGGTGGGACTGTCCCCTGTGGTGGACTAGAGACCTGCCCAGGTGTCCCTCAGCTCTCGCCTGATGGAGACAGACACCAGCTCCCTGAGAACCTAGAGAGGATGAGGATGTTCAGAAAACGAGTCAGGCAGTTCAGACGGATCCAGTTGGGTCTGGGTCCAGTGCTGTGGACCAGTCCCAATCCGGTTCTGATGATGTATTCTGTGTTTGTGTACACTAGGAGCAGTGACCGTCTCTGAAGAGAGGAAGTTGTGCACAGGATCCGAGAAGTTCTTCAAGATGTGTGAATCTAATGAGGTGAGAATACGGTTAAATCCAATTTGTGGTGCCATGGGGCTAAACTGACCCGGTTCTGTTCTGTTACAGCTGGACCTGACCTTCCATCTGTTTGTGTGTGCGCTGGCTGGAGCAGGAGCTGCAGTCATTGCCATGGTGAGAAAACACTCAGATCTGATTGGCTGTGAGCTTCACGCAGGTTCTGACACAGCCAATCAGAGTGGAAGGATTAGGATTATTTATCTTTCTGAGTTTAATGGATCCATTTGAAGCTGGATCCACATTGGTTCTGATGCGAAGAGGACACAACAAATTTCTGTTTAATTTCTTGCTCCAAATAATCAGACCTTTTTGCCCCGCCCCCTCAGGTGCACTTTCTGATGGCTCTGGCTGCTAACTGGGGCTACCTGAAAGATGCCAGCCGGATGCAGAAGTACGAAGACATTAAGTCGAAGGAGGAGCAGGAGCTGCATGATATCCACTCCACGCGCTCCAAAGAACGCCTCAATGCCTACACATAAACACAAAGCTGCCGAAACGACACACACTCACCAGTCAGACACACACACACACACACACACACACACACACACACACACACACACACACACACACACACACACACACACAAAACAGACTCCATCATTGTCCTCTTGTCTGCAGCAGATCCTTGGTTCTGAGCTCTGAGTTTGATTGATTCTGCCTGAACCTTAAACAAATTAAAGTTGTTTTCTGAAACTTTTGAGTTCGGTGCTGATGGACCACAACGAGTCCAGACCATGAAACCAGAACCTGGAGCTTCTTTTCCAATAACAAAAAAAAAAAAAAACGAAACATTTTCTAAAACATTAATTTTCTCCAGCAGAACCAAAAAAGACCAAAAATAAAGAACCCAAAGAACGTTTCAGCATGTTTTTTGTTTTGAGATGGACCTTGGTTCTGAATGTTCAGCCAACGATCCTCAGCAGACATGGGAACAAGTCTGGTATCTGTGAGTTTATTCATAAAAGGCCCTGCCCTCTCCTAGAACCTACACACACACACACACACACACACACACACACACACACACACACACACACACACACACACACACACACACACACACACACACACACGCAGACATGTAGATGTGACTGAGTGGTCGATGTTGTTCGGTGGTGTCATGTGTCGTGTCGTTCCACCACACTCAGATGACCGGTGTTGCAGAGAGAAAAGGTCCCCTGAAGTTTTGTGCCTCCTGGGTACAATTAGGTAGCTTTACCAACTACCCCCCCCCCCCCCATCAGCTGTTTAGGATTTGAGATCTTCTGAAGGCAGCTGATCACGACGCCCCCCTCCCCCCGGATTGTATAAACTTGCCATTCGTCCTCAGAGACAGCACATCTTAGCAGCACAACGTCTTTGTGTCACGTCCTCATCAGCTCGTCTGTTCCATGATGTTGTTTCACCTTTTGGGGGATTTTTGATTATTTCCATGTGATTTAGCACCGCGGGGTTTAAACGGGCTGGGTTCTGGTTGGGTTAGCACTGTCACTGTACTGAGTCTGAATTTCAGTGGTTCTGCACACCATGGATGTAATTTTCACTTTAGAAGTGGGGGGGACACGGGGGGGGGGTATCTTTACAGTATGCTCTAACGGGAAACAGGCTTCAAGCCAAACGGTTGTTTTCCGCTTGGTCCTAGAGCTCAACCAGTGTCAACTTAATATAGCGTAATGTTGCTTTTGGATGGTAAAAAGTGCAGGGGTCAGAACTTGACTTTGGAAAAAGTGGGGGGGACATGTCCCCCCTGTCCCCCCCAAAATTACGTCCATGCTGCACACAAACACACACACACACAAACACACACACACACACACACACCACAAACCCGAATGTGACCAAAAGTTTCTGTAAGTTAGAAAACTCCTGATTCTGGCAGCAAGTGTGGGGCACCGTGTCGTTTACAGTCCGTTTCAGGGTTCACCTCACAAATGAGTCTGAATACGAGAAACGGGACACAGGCGTGGAAACAGGAAGCAGGTGCAGGAACAGGAAGGTGTGGGATCCGCATTCCTGATAGATTTAGAGGTTTTCTAACTTGCTTGGTGTCTTACACTCTCCTCAGGTGCTTCTGAGCTGGACGCGGTGGTCAGACCTCTCTTCGGGTTCTGGGTGTTTACCGAGGGTTAGGCAAGCAGCGCTCCAGCTCTTCAGATCCAAACAGGTTTCCGTTTCAGATGTTTTACCTTCAGTGGATTCAGCCGTCAGGAAGGAGACGAGTCTCTATCTGCCAGTAGAGATGGTCCGATGGGATGAAGATGTTAGTTTAGTGCGAGAAGAACACACACACACACACACACACACACACACACACACACACACACACACCCTCCACCTCGCCATCACTCTGAGCCATAATTCTCTTTTACTTTTTTCACTGATGACATTTCACTATTTTATTATCAACTTTTACTCTTTGAAACTTTTTAAATGTGAAACTATTTAATTAGAAGAAGACGAGTGTTTTTGTTTCTCTCCATGCGGGCGGTCAGAAACGCTGCTCCTGCATCAGATCTGTACAAAGACATACATATATGTGAGACATTTGATGCCAGCAGCCGGGAGGACGGCACCCGTTGGTTCTGGAGTCTGACGGACCCGGCCCGGTTCCGCCGGGCCTTCTCGGCCTGCGGGAAGCTGCATTCACACACAGGAAGGTTTGGATCAGAGCCGTATGGAAGGTCGGCCGCCCCATCAGAAACCAGATATGAGCTCGGAGATCCGAGCGAGTTAAATCCCGGATCCGAGGACGGGATCCCGGCTTTCCCTGCGTACTCTGATATGTTTGTTGTGTGAATCCAGCTGAACGTGTTCCATCTGGGTCGGGGAGACTCGTGCAGACTCACCTGTGCAGGTGACTCTCGGCTGCAGCAGTCAGTATTTTTAAGGGTCTAGTTTGACAGTAACGGTATTCTATCATTTCATTGCCTGACAATGGATGTTTGTCAGTGTTTTTAACCTCAGATAAAAGAAAAAATGTTTTTGTGCACTTATTGACCATTGTGAGCTCTCGCTCTCCTCCCCCTCTCTCTCCTCTCTCTCTCACCTCCCCCCTTCTCTTCTCCCCCCCCCCCCTCTCTGCCCTCCCCTCTGATCGGTGTGTAAGTGCATTGAGCTCCCCCGTTGTGGGACCCGTGTATAGTCTTGCAGCGTTGGTTATAACATGAAGAAATGAATTCATAATAATGAAGATAATCTTATTCTACATAAAAACGACAGTGAATCTAGTTGTTGTTTGTGGCATGGTTATGCATTCAATGGTCATATTTTAATGATTAAAATGAAACAAAAATCCTTAAAAAAAAATCCCATTTCTTTTCCACCGGTGCTGTTCTGCTGAGTTTTGTTCCCACTTTTTCGTGTGCAGTATTCCAGTTCCTGTTGCTATGGTGTTGCTAAGCTAGCTTGCCTGCTCAGTTGTTTACCACCAGAGCAAAATGTTGTAGCAGTTCGACTCAAACATTCCCTTCAGCTCCAGACGTTAAGCTGCATGAATCTTTGATTAAAGTCTTCGGTGATTCTGGTGTTCTGTATCCTTTCTCCTAATAAAACTCATTTACAGACGTGGTGTAACGTGTTGCTCTGCTCCTCCTCCTGCTGACCATCCCCCTGCTCCTCCTCCTCCTGCTGACCATCCCGCTCCTCCTCCTCCTGCTGACCATACCCCTGCTCCTCCTCCTCCTCCTGCTGACCATCCCCCTGCTCCTGCTCCTGCTGACTATCCCCCTGCTCCTCCTCCTCCTCCTGCTGACCATCCCCCTGCTCCTCCTCCTCCTCCTGCTGACCATACCCCTGCTCCTGCTCCTGCTGACCATCCCCCTCCTCCTCCTCCTGCTGACCATCCCCCTGCTCCTCCTCCTCCTGCTGACCATCCCCCTGCTCCTGCTCCTCCTTCTGCTGACCATCCCGCTCCTCCTCCTGCTGACCATCCCCCTCCTCCTCCTCCTGCTGACCATCCCCCTGCTCCTGCTCCTCCTTCTGCTGACCATCCCGCTCCTCCTCCTGCTGACCATCCCCCTGCTCCTCCTCCTCCTCCTGCTGACCATCCCCCTGCTCCTGCTCCTGCTGACCATCCCCCTCCTCCTCCTCCTGCTGACCATCCCCCTCCTCCTCCTCCTGCTGACCATCCCCCTGCTCCTCCTCCTCCTGCTGACCATCCCCCTGCTCCTCCTCCTCCTGCTGACCATCCCCCTGCTCCTCCTCCTCCTGCTGACCATCCCGCTCCTCCTCCTCCTGCTGACCATACCCCTGCTCCTGCTCCTCCTCCTGCTGACCATACCCCTGCTCCTGCTCCTCCTTCTGCTGACCATCCCGCTCCTCCTCCTCCTGCTGACCATACCCCTGCTCCTGCTCCTCCTTCTGCTGACCATCCCGCTCCTCCTCCTCCTGCTGACCATCCCCCTCCTCCTCCTCCTGCTGACCATCCCCCTGCTCCTCCTCCTCCTGCTGACCATCCCCCTGCTCCTCCTCCTCCTGCTGACCATCCCCCTGCTCCTCCTCCTCCTGCTGACCATCCCGCTCCTCCTCCTCCTGCTGACCATACCCCTGCTCCTGCTCCTCCTCCTGCTGACCATACCCCTGCTCCTGCTCCTCCTTCTGCTGACCATCCCGCTCCTCCTCCTCCTGCTGACCATACCCCTGCTCCTCCTCCTCCTCCTGCTGACCATCCCGCTCCTCCTCCTCCTCCTGCTGACCATACCCCTGCTCCTCCTCCTGCTGACCATCCCCCTCCTCCTCCTGCTGACCATACCCCTGCTCCTGCTCCTCCTCCTGCTGACCATACCCCTGCTCCTGCTCCTCCTTCTGCTGACCATCCCGCTCCTCCTCCTCCTGCTGACCATACCCCTGCTCCTGCTCCTCCTCCTGCTGACCATCCCGCTCCTCCTCCTCCTGCTGACCATACCCCTGCTCCTGCTCCTCCTCCTGCTGACCATCCCGCTCCTCCTCCTCCTGCTGACCATACCCCTGCTCCTGCTCCTCCTTCTGCTGACCATCCCGCTCCTCCTCCTCCTGCTGACCATACCCCTGCTCCTGCTCCTCCTTCTGCTGACCATCCCGCTCCTCCTCCTCCTCCTGCTGACCATCCCGCTCCTCCTCCTCCTCCTGCTGCCCATACCCCTGCTCCTCCTCCTCCTGCTGACCATCCCGCTCCTCCTCCTCCTGCTGACCATCCCGCTCCTTCTGCTGACCATACCCCTGCTCCTGCTCCTCCTTCTACTGACCATCCCGCTCCTGCTCCTCCTGCTGACCATCCCGCTCCTCCTCCTCCTCCTGCTGACCATACCCCTGCTCCTCCTCCTGCTGACCATCCCGCTTCTCCTCCTCCTGCTGACCATCCCGCTCCTTCTGCTGACCATACCCCTGCTCCTGCTCCTCCTTCTGCTGACCATCCCGCTCCTGCTCCTCCTGCTGACCATCCCGCTCCTCCTCCTCCTGCTGCTGACTATCCCGCTCCTCCTCCTGCTGACCATACCCCTGCTCCTCCTCCTGCTGACCATCCTGCTCCTGCTCCTCCTGCTGACCATCCCGCTCCTCCTCCTGCTGACCATCCCGCTCCTCCTGCTGCTGACTATCCCGCTCCTCCTCCTCCTGCTGACTATCCCGCTCCTCCTCCTCCTGCTGACTATCCCGCTCCTCCTGCTGCTGACTATCCCGCTCCTCCTCCTCCTGCTGACCATCCCGCTCCTCCTGCTGCTGACTATCCCGCTCCTCCTCCTCCTGCTGACTATCCCGCTCCTCCTCCATCCCGCTCCTCCTCCTGCTGACCATCCCGCTCCTCCTGCTGACTATCTTGCTTCTCCTCCTGTTGGTCATCACCCTGCTCCTCGTCCTGCGTACCCCTGATCCTATTCCTCCTCCTTCTCCTGTTGACTATCTCGCTCCTCCTCCTCCTGCTGACCATCCCGCTCCTCCTCCTCCTCCTGCTGACTATCCCGCTCCTCCTCCATCCCACTCCTCCTCCTGCTGACTATCCCGCTCCTCCTCCTCCTGCTGACTATCCCGCTCCTCCTCCATCCCACTCCTCCTCCTGCTGACTATCCTGCTCCTCCTCCTCCTGCTGACTTTCCCGCTCCTCCTCCATCCCACTCCTCCTCCTGCTGACCCTCCCGCTCCTCCTCCTCCTGCTGACTATTTCGCTCCTCCTCCTCCTGCTGATTATCTCGCTTCTCCTCCTCCTGCTGACTATCCCGCTCCTCCTCCATCCCGTTCCTCCTCCTGCTGACCATCCCGCCCCTCCTCCTGTTGGTCATCACCCTGCTCCTCCTCCACCTGCTGATCATCCCGCTCCTCCTCCTCCTGCAGACTATCCCGCTTCTCCTCCATCCTGCTCCTCCTCCTGCTGACCATCCTGTTTCTCCTTCTGTTGATCATCACTCTGCTCCTCCTCCACCTCCAGCTGATTTAATTTGAATTTAGAGTGACTAATGTTTGGTTTGCTCCAGGTTTTAGTCTGATCCTAAACTCAGACTGTTGCAGACTAAAGTCTGGAACAGCCTGCTCAGCTCTTCCAGCTGCAGCTGCAGATGTTTGAGTTCTGAGGGACCAGACTATCGGATCGGCTCTGGGCCCGATCCAGTAAAAGGACCAAAATTCATCATGTTTCTCCTCCTGAGGTTGTGAGCAGCTCCTTGTCATTCATCATTAGCATGTGTGTGTGGTCACACACTCCTCCGTCCTGCTTGCCTGACTACAGCTGAACGTGGACTCCCTTTCATCATTCCAGGATTCTGATCAGACTCAGGATCCAAACGGCCCACGTCAGACCATCAGAGAAACCTCTCAGGTCTGAAGGCAGCTTCAGGTCTGGACTTGGGAGGTCACCTTCTCTCTGTTCTCCATTGTAATGCAGACTGTTTGAGTTTCACTCTGTTGCTTAGCGGGCGTCATCAGACTCACTCTCCGTTTCTGTACATATCTGTGCCAGCAGCTCAGCAGACGGCAGCTTTTTTTATTTGTAAAGACGTAAACTTGCTTGCTTCTATAAATAAAATGAAGTCAGACACGTGTTCTTGTTGAGAAGGGACTTCTCTGACTGTGTCGTCATTTCCCCGAAGAACCAACAGGAAAAACAGAGATTTTGTGCTCATTATTGCCTCCTGCTGGCCAAAAGATTTAAAGCAGTCATCAGAGATGGAACGTCATTCATTCATTCATTCATTCAGTAAAGCATTTTTCCTCTCATAAGGAAGTGGATCAGTAAAACAGTGTTTGCGTGGCCCCACAGGCGTGCTGTTTTCTCTGGTTTCCTCCCACAGACCCTGTAGGTATGAGTGTTTGTCTCTGTGTGTCCCTGTGGTTGACTGAGGACCTGTCCAGGTGTCCCACACCTCTCACCTGGTGACTGATGGAGATAGATACCTTAAAGCGGTGGGACATCGAGGTCAAGCGGGCCTGGTTCCATTCTGCTTGCTGGTACTAGTCATGGTTTACGCTGGTTTACTCCAGAGGGTGGGGACGGTGTCTGACTGGTGAAGGAGACCTACAGGACCAACTGCAGCAGTGGTGGTTGTTCAAGTATGCTAAAGTCCCTCCATATGGAAGACGCGGGAGGACACAGTGAGGACGTGGAAGAAGACTACTGATCGGCACTGAAGATGTTCTGATAAACCAGCTGGTGCCTCAAGGGAAAAGGTAACTAGCTCACACTGATGCTGTGGGGACAGGGGACTGTTGTAGTCAACTGGGGACGTAGTCGGGTGGTGATGATAATAATCTGAGGAGCTCTTGTGTTCCTGCGAAGGACCAAAGCTGGAGGACCTCAGAAGGGACGAGTCAAGCTCAGGATGTTTGAATTGGATGGACCCATCAGTTCCAGTGTTATGCTGATATGAGTTCCCCCGTCCAGGTCTGCTTCTTTTCCACCCAGCTGCAAGTTTGGAACCATCCACTCACAAAAAAACCCTCACCCTCACCCTCACCCTCACCATAAACACTCTGTCACCAAAAATGTTGGTTTTGCATAATTATAATTGAAGAAATGACTCTGTGTAACACAGTTTTTATGCTGTTTTAGGGTTAGGGTAAGGGTTAGGGTTAGGGTTAGGGTTAGGGTTAGGGTTAGGGTTAGGGTAAGGGTTAGGGTTAGGGTAAGGGTTAGGACACGTATGTTTTGCGAGTGGATGGTTCAAACCTGTGTTTGGGTAGAAAAGAAACAGATCTCGACGGGGGAACCCTTATCGCACGACACCGAGAAAGTGAGGTTCTGGTCCTCCAGCAGTGAGTCGGACCTGCTCCTGGTAAGGGTTAGACTCAACCAGGACTTCCCTTTCTCACCGGTTCCCAGGCTCAGTCGTGGGGTGGGGGGTGATGCAGGCCTCTCAGCTCCATCAAACTATTACCTTCTACTCCTACTGGGAATGTAAAGCTGGGATGAGGACCAACACATACAAGTCTGTGGTAAGGGCTCGATCACCGTCGAAAGGAGCCTGCTGAGGTGGCCTGGTCAGGCAGGTCCAGATGGCAGGAGGCCCCTGGGTCAGCCCTGGACACAATGAAGGATTATATCTCCATGCTGGAGATCCTGCCGGTGGGAGCTGTTGGGGTAAGGACGGTTGGTCTGCTGGGGTGTTACCCCTGCAACCTGGACCCAGATGAGTGGACAACACCAGACGGCACTTGGACGGTTTATTCTAATAATGAGCACCAACATCACAGAACAGCTGATTAAACCAATCAGAAACACCCAGAGAGACAACAAAGCTGCTTAAACTAGTTGCAGCAACACAGAAGATCTCTTTCCTGTGTGTGGTGAGTTTACAGAGTCAGGCTCAGGTGGGCTGGGCCGGCACCAGCTCCATTATTCGTATCTGAAACTGGGAACGGTGCTTTTCCCTCCTCAGAAACCTCGGATCAGATGTGGTTCCTCAGCAGATGAAGCGAGATTTAAAACGAGTCTCGGTTCTGACAAAAGTTCTGTGTTCTGGTCTCAAACGTGTCTGATTAGACCACTCCCAGGTTTTCATAGATGACATCATCAGATGTTTCATCTGGGGGGGCTTTTGTTCTAATGGCGATGGAGGGGGGTGAAGCAGATGTGGTGGAGGTTCTACTGGATGCTTTACAGACCTGAGCGTAAAGGTGGGCGAATGGGTCAGGCTTGGTCTCTCTGGCCTCTGGACCCGTGTCGGTGCTGCTGACTGGTTCTGAGTAAATGGGCTCCATGCAGGTGTTTCTGGAGCCCAGGAGGAGGTTCTGGTCCAGACTGATTTTGTCGTAAACCTCGGAGTAAACCGAGTCATGGAGTCCAGGATGTGGATCTGTGCTGGGAGGGTTGGGTTCTCCTGACAGTGGCGCTCTTACAGGGAGAATACTGGCCGGGTCGACATACTGAGCCGTGATTGGCTGAGGCACAGATGGGACACAAATGGTTGGATTGGCGTAAATGGCTTCTGATTGAGTGCTGTGATTGCTTTTTGCAGTTGGGACCAGTGGGAGGGGCATGAGGGTGATGGGAGCAGGCGCACCGTCAGACAGACCCCCCGAATCCTCCAGGGTCTTTGCAGACCTGCTGACCAGCGGAGATCTCCAGCCCTGAGTTCTTGGTTTGTGCTCCAGGTGGGAAGCCATGGTGGTCCCGCCAGGGGTACTGGGGAGGGGGGACCGAGCCATGGTGCTGGTCCCAGTAACCTTCTCAGGCTCCTGGGTCTGGTTTCCTGTAGAGCTCTTGTGTTTGATGTTGTTCTGGATCAGAGAGAATATTTTCTCCGCCTGTCGAGTCTCGAAGGAGAAGGTTCCGGGCCCACAGTCGCAGCGCCGGCCTGTTTCGATGGTAAAAACCACCTGGAGACAGGAAGCAACAGTAAACAAACGAATACTCAACATCAAAACCTCCACCAAGACCCACAAACAACCTCGTCGCTTCCATATCGCCGCAGCAGCTCGTACGGCCACGCTCGGACTGTCTTCCGGTTCTCTGGTTCTTTCAGCAGCAGCACCTGTGGTTCCACCTGCAGCCAGTAGGACCCCTGCAGGTTGCTTCGGATCGCTGCATCCGTCCTCTGAACCACCACCCAGAACAGAGGATCTGCAGACCAAAGATTTAGTCAGCTGACTGTCCACCAGACTGCAGAAGCCTGAATCAGAAGCAAATCTGTGCACGCGTCTCATCCTCGTCCCAGTTTTAAAGCTGACACGATTACAGGTGACGATGCTGATGAAAACCTAAAGATCAAAGATTCACCTTCAGCTGTGGAGGCGTAGATCTGGTTCTCCTCCATCTGGAGCGCCCCCACACCGACCGCCCTCTGCCAAAAACAGTTTCTTTATTAAAAAGTGACCAGATGACCAATCAGAACCGGATGAACAGACGGAGGACGTAACGATCTTCTAGTGCACGTCCACGGATTAAACACGCCTCCTCCGGAGCTGGTTCTTCTCTGTTTGATGTTCATTTAGATTTTAAGCTTGTAACTTTTTAAATGTCCACGTTGTCGGACGGGACAGGCGTTCGAGTTTTGGGCTTAAATAAGAGTAATTCTGACTTGACCCATCTGAAGTGGAGCGAGTTTCCCTGCCGTCCCGGTGTGAGCGTGTAGGAGGAGATACCTGGCTGCTGACCAGCTTTTCCACCCAGTCCACACTTTCATCTCTGAGAGCAGCAAACACCAGCGTCTTGTCCTGAGTCTCCACACAGAAGGCGGACATGTTCTCCTGCAGACAGACAGAGACGTTTGCGTGATGTTCATCAAACCGATGCATGAGACAGTCTGAGGGTCGGACCATGGGACAGGCTTCTGCGTTCGGGGGGAGGCGGAGGATGTTGAGGATCTCCGACAGCTGGATAACTTTCACCTTCCTGTCTCCGGGACTCTGGTATCTACGGACCACGGTGCCGAGGTCACCACCTGGACCTCCTCCTGGAGGACAGAGAGTGAACGGGCAGAAAGAGTTACAGATGTTTGCAGCTGGACCTGGAAAACAGCTGAGGGGATTCCGACCGACTGAGCTGGACTCAGAACCAGTCTCTCTGGGAAAGCAAAACAAACTTCTCCAACCTGGGAATTCAGACCCTGAAAGTCCTCCTGACCAGGAAACCTTTTCTCCCACTGATCGTGTCAGAAACACAGACTTTCAC